>NC_060886.1:20558107-20688107 GCF_014805685.1 Silurus meridionalis
TGTCAGTTATAACACTGAGTTACAGCTGAGCACAATGAGACTTTACATAACTGAACATATATGATTAAAAAAAATATATTAAAATTTAAAGAAAATGGGTTTCTAAATTTCAAGTCAGGTGTAGCTGAGTGTGATTTTTTCTACCAACTGTAAATTTACCAATAAGCTAGTAAGACTAGCTACTAAAAGTACATGTTGTGAATCTCTCTTTTTTAGCAGATATTTGATGGAATATAATGTATATGTACACGACACCAAATGGCTTGTATGTGTTAGCCTCTATCAACAGCCATTACCTCCTTGAGAGGAATTCAAACAAACAATAGGAAATGGACATACATAGAGGACTAAATCAATCAATTATTCAATCAATTATTCAATCAATCAAAGAAAAAAAAAAACAGAAATATACAGAGTTGTGATCTTTCTATGCTGTTCCTTGTTTAGGTGCACTGAGCTGGAATGTCCTCACAGTGGATGGAAAAAGACGAATTGGCGGTGAGGACAATGGGTAAAGGCACTAAGATAAAACATGATCATTAAAGCACTCAGGTGAGATAAAGGTTAAAGCTAAAGAAGTGGTTAAATACTCTGTTCCTGTGCAGGCAAAGTCTTCAGAAGTGGAGACATCACAGAAAACACCAAACTTTCCTGCAAATGAAGACACATACTGTAACATAGAATTGTACAAAATGGCCTTTATTATATTTTTAAATGACCTGCAAAATTAAAATGAGCTTAGTTTAATACTTCTAAACAAAATGAACTAAAACATATAGCACTCATCACAATTACAACTGTAAAGACTATACATTTAACATTATTTAAATTAGTATTACTGATAATACTTCAAAAAGCTTTAGGTATTTGTTATATACCGAAGTAAAACTGATGAAACTTTAGATTGCTTTTAGCTGTTTTTTTACAGCATTCATTAATCATAAAAATTCTGTGAATTTTTTTGGACATTGCTCATTTCATGTGGTCAAATGTATTCATAAAAAGATGTATGTAAATGACACAGACAGTTTTTATTTTATTCTAGCCAATTTCAGCACTCTAACTGTCTATGTACTTGACATTTATATGTCAAAAAGACTAGATTAGAATTAGTTAAGTGTTTTAAGTGTTGATTAGATCTTCTCCTTTCATTCTATTTATATTTTTTTCTTGGATCTGGCATAACTATAGCTTGTCAAATGCTTTATTATTGTTTGTCTCACTGTTATGACACCTGCATAAATTAGGGAACATTGATGTCAGGAACTGTTACCATGTAAATTTAGGTAGGTCATTTTTAGCTGAGAATCCCAAAAGGGGGGCACCTGGTAACAGGTTAAAACTAATATGTTTTATATGGGGGTAAACTGTGGTCATATGCATATAGTATGTAAAAACGGTCATATGGATGGAAGATTGTTACCACACAGCAGAGGCTAATGTATCAATTGCACTCTTTTATAACTGGTTTATAGCTGTTTCTTCAAATGCAAATTAATGTGTACATCTTATTGTATCGTTCTGTCTGCATTTATTTCTAAAGCAACGGGCACATTTTACTTACTCAGATGCAGTGAGCGGTAGGTCCGCTATTTGGAGAGAGTTCAGGTGTTCTCCTTTTCCACACATCCTCGTTTTCATCAACTGGAGAAGCATAGGAGTCACTGCTGCTCTTTCTCTGTCCATGCCCACTGTCCACATCCTACAGAGTATATACACACATACACACATGCAGTTAGCGCTTACAAATATGTGTACTTATATACCCTTTTGTTCTGTCCCTCATAGAAAAATACTCCAGTATATAATTCATATCCACAAGTGTGTGCACATCACAAAAAAATAAAAAGGAGTGCACAAAAAGGCCTGTCGTGTTTATTATACACATAGAATGCGTGGGGTGCGGTCAGATAGCAGTTTAGTTCTAGATAACCAGATAATATGTTTTACATGAATACAGATGTAGATTTGCTGTTGTATAAAATATTAGGAATACCTTAGTGATATGGGCATGAGCATTAAGGGAGCAAGTAGGAAGCTTCCAGCTCAAGCACAGACCATGTTCATGTTAACTGTCATGCACTGATGTTCACTGCCCTGTGAGGATCAGTGTAATTTAAATGAAGCGATGAGACTGTTTATTTTGAGTTATAAGAAACAAACTAAATACTCTACTAAATACGCATATAAAATACATGGTGGGATTATATATGCATCTCAGAAGAGACGAATTATAAACTAGATCATGACTATCATGAAAAAAGCAGACAGTGCTGCTACCTCGTGCTAATGGGTATCATGTACAGTAAACAAACCAATAAATAAATACAAATGGTTTAGATGCACAAATTATATTTAAATCCAAATAAAGACATTTGCAGCCATTAAAATACTACTACATTCAGCAGCACTGAGTTACACCCCTCACATATACAGCAAATGCAAAAGGAGTAGGTAAATATTATGATGAAACAGCAGCCATGTCCTCTTGGAAATGATAGATAATTAAACACAGAATGTGTGAGCTGTGGAGTTATTCCTGACACTGATTTTACCCTTTCTCTCTCTCTATCACACACACACACACACACACACACACACACACACACACACACACACACACACACACACGAAGCTGTCCCTCAGGCAGCAGGCTGGTGATAGAGACATTGATACTGTGACACACCTCACATGCATGGACATAAAGCAGAGAGAAACAAACACGCAGGATCATCTGTCAGTAAACACAATGGCACGCACACTCTATCCCATCATCAAACAAAAGCTTTTTTTTAGAGATGTTGTGTTGTGATGCCACCAAGGAAAATGGCACATAAAAGGTTGAAAGAAAAGAACAGTGCTTTCCTCAGTTACAGAAGCTCAGAAAAGGTCTTTCCAGCAATTGATACACAAAATGGTTATACATCAGTCTAACAAACGCTATCACATTGACGTTGATGGATAATTGTGCAATTTGAGTGCCATTGTTTAACTATATATATTAGTAACAGTGGGGGAGGTGGTAGGCCAGTTGTTAAGGCATTAACAGGCTGCCACTCTTGGGCCCTTAAGCAAGACCCTTAACCCCAGGGGTGCTCAGTTGTTGGAATGGGGATAAAGTACACCGGTCCCAAGTCACTAACAAAACTAGGCCCTTGCCACCTCATGGCGAGGGAAAAATAATAATAAAAGATATATATTAACAGTCCAAAAATATACAATTTTGAACCCTACACAAAACACATACTCACCCTGAAAGTGGGTAATTCAACAAACTCATCTGTCTCGCTGATCGCACAACGTTTGGTCATTGACAAAGGCACCTTGTGGCTGCACAGCCTAGCAGGATTGTGGCTAATAGTCTGAGATCTCTTGACTGCAGTATTGACAGCCTGGGCAAAGCGTGATGGTGTGGACGAGGTGAATGGTTTTGGTGCTGCAAAACTCCGCAGCTTTTCCAGAGTCAGACCAGCAGTCGGTAAACTCGTTTGGCGGGCCAAAAGCGAATGCGCTGAGCCACCAAACACTTTCGTCTCCCTCGGAGAGGCAGCTGGACTAGAGCTTTCCATGTCCTTCTGCTTTAGTGGAGATGTTGGTGGAGAAATGTGCTGCTCCTCAGTAGTCTTCGTCTCCTTCTCCCACTGGATGGGTGGTGGAGGAGGGGGAAAGGTCTCCTGCAGAGGCCCATGGAAACTTTCTCTTTGCGGGCTAGCTAGTGGTTCTTTCTCCTCACTTAAACTCCTACTGCGCACCACTGCCGAGTTGACGTAACTTCCAGGTGTTTTTTTGTTTGGCGGTAAGCGGAAGGAAGCTGGTTTGGGCCTGGTTGCAGGTGGAACTTTCTTCTCCTTGGTCTGAGGAGTATGTGAGGAGTCTGAAGGAGATTTAGCAGTTGGGGAAATTGACGGAGAGAGATCACTGGCACTATCAAGCCTGCGCTCAAATCTGGTGGGAGATGCCTCTGCTGCTGGCACTGTTGCTGTAGCTTTTTGACTTAAAGTCTCCACATTCACTTCCTGAACTCCAGGCACACTGGGAGCTTCGAGCGTCAGCTCCACCTCAAAAAAGCGCAGCTTGTCCAAGGACTTCGGAGGCACAACCGTGTAGGTGGTCATGCCTACTTTAGGGATGTAATCACGGGTGAGTTCGTTTGAGGGCTTTGGCTCAGAGGCAACATAGTACTGTAGACTTCCAGGTTTAGTTGCTGAGTAAATCTGTGTGGACTTTTGATTTTTAAGATTGGGAGTCTGAATGGCTTTTGGGATTTCAGGGAGTTGAGTGGATGTGCATGCCTGTATATTAAAATTTTGCGTAGAGGTTGGCCGAATTTCTTGTGTTTGGAACTCTTCTGTAGATGTGCCCATGTCTCGTTTTGGGCTCCATAAAGTTGCAGATGTAGAGACAACTGACTCCGGGACATGTATAAATTCAGTAGAGCTGCATATCTCTGTTTGAATTTCAGTGTGTGTCTGGCTATCACTAGTTGCAGTGAAAAAAGCGTTAGGCGTTGTTTGTACTGCAGCTACTGCATAACTAGGCTTAGTTGGAACCTGTGGCTCTGCTTGCTGAGTGTGTGTGACTTGCTGTATAGAATTCTGAGCTGCATCCAGTGGTGCAGTGCTCTTTTCCTTCATCACTGTAGAACATTCAGCAGTTAAACATGCCGTTTCAGTCTTCCCATCAAAATTGGCTGTATAAGAGAGGAAAATAAGAAAGTTGAGAAATCAGACCATAAACATTTCAATTTATAGGTACTTAACTGTAATAAAGTTGATTTTAAACATTTTTATTTTAGGGTTTAAAAAAAATTAAATGATATGGAAACACAACACACCATTGTTTGTTGACTTTAACAGGGTATTGGAATCAGTCTCAGTAAGATTTCTGTTGACCTCAGTGTCTGTCGCCAGCCTGTTAGGACAAAAATCATGTGAAGGTTTAGAAAACCAACCACCAATTCTACTATGTTTTTAAAACGAACTAAAGAGTAAACAGCCTTATTTTCTTCAACTCAAAACTGTCGTACTTGCCATCTGTGGTCAGATCAGATGAAACTTCTTGTGAGCTCCCCCTAGGTGGAGCTACACTTTCCATCTCTGAATCCTGAGTCGGGGAGGCAGTTTCTGCTCTGCCAGAGTCCAGAGACACGTCAACAGAAATGTTGACGCTGCTGTCATCCTCCAGAAGTTCTGGCAAAGGACATAAGCTCTCATCAGGACTGGAGTGTACAGGAACGTCCGGAACCATAGGAGACTCCTGATTGTCTTGGACCTCTTTTTTTGTCAACCCTGCAACAATTTTTTAAATATGATAATTACATACTGTTCTGAAGGAAAACAGTTACGATAATTGCTGAACTATATATACATAAAACCTTTCTGAAACAAAACACTTAAGACCATTTTAATTTAGTATACTATATCACCAGCTCTGCCAAGAACCCATAACTTGCCACATGCTTAAGTTTGTTTTATAATCTGCACTATCCAACATAATAAGATATGTACACATTTGCAAACACACTGCTTGCAAAACATCTTAATCTTTTGTATTCATAATCTTTTCTGAAGCTGGCCTCAAGCTTTAGAACCTTGCAATGTGCATAGCATCAGTCTGATTTGCTCTTCCTACTCTTATGTATTTGCACTTCTGTACACCAGGCTGTGATGGGAAAACAAACATTTGAACACTGACACAATGAGCTCTTTTGAGCAAGGTGTACATACGGCCTCCCATCTTTAAAAGTTATTAGCGTTTTGTTTGATTAAACATGCCGAGTAAACATGGGTGGGTGTCCGCAATGTCAGTCAAATGTCTCCTACTGCGAAAGTACTGCTTCTTGTGAATTAGTACTCCTCTAGTGTCAAAAATTAATAGGCTGTCTAGCAAAAGAGGGCAAAGGCATTCTTTCTTTAGTTCCCATTCACTTGATCCGTTTATTAAAATTGTGTAAAAAGCTACTTTCACTTGAAACTGTTAAAAAGGCTGATTTGACTCCAGGTTACATATTGGTTTTAATGTGTTCATTAACTTTTGAATCTTCGACTCAAATCGATGCCTTGATTATTCTGTGTCTGCTTCAGTTTTCAGAGTTGGCTCAGTGGCCATTTACAGCACGGGTTAATAAAGAGATCCGTATTCTACTCCTCGGCGGTGACCAGGAGCGGCTTACATAATGGGCTGATGGGAGCAGTGTTAGTGTGAGAGTGGAGCAGACAGGCCAAAGTGCTGCTGTGCCACATGGTTTTTCAGACTGAGTGGATCGCTCTTAATTAAGACATCACACTTCCCTGAGCCAGCCGCTGCATTCAGCACTTCAAGGGCTGTCGCTGGGGACTGGAGTGCAGAAGCAGTATTCAAAGAGAGCGCTTCTCTCTGCAGAGTGCTCTGTGATCGTTCTCTCTCTTCTCTTTCTCTTCCTGGAATAGTGAAGTGCCATAGAAATAGATAGTGGCGATAAAAGTCTGGGCTTTGCGCTCCTCTCCTACACAATTTATTTTTCTTTTATTTTAACTTTTTCTTTTTGCATTTTTACTTTTTCTTCATGCTCTATATCTTAATCTCCTTTTTTTGTCTTTTTTTCTTGCTGTCACCCTACCCCCCTGCATTTTTTCATGATTGTACTCCATGCCCCCCTCTCCTCCTATGTGAAGTTGATTATTGCTGTCAGCAGGGGAACGAAACAGCCCTGGAGACACAAGTGCTCAGAGACGATTCCAAACTTTGCCAACACTTTATTTCTGAGCCTTCAGAATCTACTGTTGAAATAATGTAAGACGTATCAAACTCTAATATCCTGAAAAAAAGGATATTAAAATGCAGCCCACAAACACAAAAAAGTGCAAATTGAGAGGGAAAATATTGTCGTGCAGAAGGAAAGTTGCAAAACCTTTTTTTAAAGATATATGCAGAAGAAGGCATACTCTTTAAAGGTTCTCTCCAGTCTCGAGAAGCTGCTTGTTTGTGGTTATGAACGACGAGCTGTGTCTGTCTGCAGATTCACATCCCTGATTAGAGTGCAATTACTCCCTAAAAGCAACGCCACCTTCACCCCTGTAGTTACTTTTTATTGAAAGTGCATGCTATCGCATCTAAGCAAAACAATGCATTTTTACAAGAGCTTTTTGGCATAGGATCCCTGAGTATTTAATACATTTTGAAACGTAAAACATTCATGGTTACAATGAGAGCCCTTGTTAGGTCTCTTTCTCCTCACATTCTCTCACATTTGTCATATTAGTGCAGCGTTTGGAGGTATATCAATGCACACTCAAGTATAGTTCATCTCTTTAAAAAGACATTTTAACTGCATTATTAATTGTTACTGCATTAGTACTCAGCTTGCAAAGCTCATAGTGCAGTCTTCTGTAGAAGCCACAAACACATGAGTCTGGCCAGCCATCACAAACAAACAGACAACATCCTGGGTTGTTAAGTTTATATATTTGTTATCACAATTTGAACTGTCTTCCAGCTTTTAGTATTGACACCTACACTGAAATGACTATGCAGCTATAGTATAACTTTCTTTCAGCTTCTCCCGTTAGGGGTCGCCACAGCGGATCCTCCGCACGTTTGATTTGGCATGTTTTTACGCTGGATGCCCTTCTTAACGCAACCCTCCCCAATTTATCCGGGCTTGGGACCGGCACTGAGAGTGGCTGGGGATGGTTCCCTGACCGGGAATCGAACCCAGGTCACAGCGGTGGGAGCGCTGCGTCTTAACCACTAGACCACCAGGGGACCGACTATGCAGCTATAGTAACAATTCCAAATGGACCATATCAGGTTTGGAGAACAGTGTGATTTCATTTCATACCCATTGAAATGTGGATTCTGTTCTGCAGTTTGTTTAAATTAGTTCAAAATCTTTCTAAACATTTCCAAACTAAATGTGAATGCTTAATTTAATCTTTGAGTGAAGCAAGCTGAATAAGTTGTATGTCCAGGAATTGTAGATACAATTGTAAATAGAAAAAGTATCACAATTTTTTTTTTCTTTCAGCTTCTCCCATTAGGGGTCGCCACAACGGATCATCCGCATGTTTGATTTGGCACATGTTTTTGTGCTGGATGCCCTTCCTAACGCAACCCTCCCCATTTATCCGGGCTTGGGACCGGCACTAAGGCTTGTGCAACCCTAATGGCTGGGGTTGGTTCCCTGACCGGGGATTGAACCCGGGCCGCAGCGTTGAGAGCGCCGCGTCCTAACCACTAGACCACCAGTCACTAATAATAATATCAATATTCAGTTCATTTAAATATAAGTCAACAATGTAAATAAAGGTGAAGGAATTATAAACATGACAACATGACATGCTAGCTAAAGTATTTGTTGTTCCTAAAATTTTTTTAACTACGACACCCCCCCATCCCAAATGTATAATTTATAAACTATATAAGAAATAAAAGAAAATTATCTACACATAAAAAAAAAATCATGAGAAAAAGATACTGTTTGGAAAACATACAAACACTGGCATGAACATATAATTACAATCTAAAGAAATGACAGAGAGAGAAAATGCTACCACATTGAGGTTGAGAAGCAACAACAAGCCAAGATGAAAGAAACCCCTTTTTGCTATATGCCCCCTTCTGGACAATATGTAAAGTCAAGTGCTTTAATTTCCTAGAGAAAAGAAATGAAAAAAGAAGAACTTCTTATCTTTTTCTCCATCATCTTCCTCTCATTATGTAGAAAATAAATTTAATATTAAACGATTAGTTGTAAAAACAGACACAGACTGTCTTTTAGAGGACGAAATAACATTAATAACAACTACCTAAAACCGCAGGGGAGCCCAAGCTACCACTTAATACCACAAAATATTTCTGTTAATCCACAAAAAGCATTTAATTACAACATACAAACACAGAATTTATAGTTCATAGATTACAGCCTGTGGCCAAGACAATAATTCAAATTTGCTGGTGAAGCAATTTGATTATCTAGGTGTTTAATACATTTTAACAAATCCTATATATTTGCTGGGATGCTGCACTTGACACAAGGTAAAGTGTCTGTCGAAGGTTTGGAAACACCTAGTCTTTTAACATTTTTGAGACACATGCATATTTATTTTGTTTATATACAACAATAATTTGTCACTGAATGACAGGAAGAAATAGTCTAAAATTTGAAATGTTTTTCTCTAACAGAAAAATGTAAGACAAAAGAGAAGATGTTAGCAGACCACCTCACACCCACAGTCAAACATGAGGTGGAAGTTTAATGGTCTGGTGTTGTTTTGGAGCAGGGAAAGTTGGAGACTTATTCTGGGTGAAAGAAACACTAAACCAACATGGCTTCCATTCCATAATTTAATGCAATGCAGTTCTGTCTGGACTGCTGCTAATTGGAACTAACTTCACCATACAACAAGACAATGAACTGAAGCATACATCCATGCTCTGTAAGCGTTATTCAGAAAGCAAACAGTGGGCTGGAGTGTTATCCTTCATGGAATGGCCTGCCCAGTCACCTATTGAACTGCTCTGGGATGAACTGGATCGCAACATGAGTATTTTAGCTGAATGTTTGAAGAAAAAAATTAAATAAAAGTTTCAATAAAAATAAAGTTTACCATCTGTACATGTATTTATTTGTTTGGTTAAGGTAAATCTTCATACAGTTAAATCATCTAGTTTATTGCATATAAACAAAAGGAACATGCAAAAACAATCAAAGACTGGGTGTTTCCAAACTTTTGACAGCAATATATTTATGTAAATTCTATGGAATTTATTGACAGAGACTCTACTATTTCTGATTGGTTGGAGGGTGTTTCTATTATATGTAATATAAGTGATCGATATATGAATTATGAGTGTGAAATTGTTGAAACAGTGAATTTGTTTTAGTAGACAGCACAAAATGTAACCCAGCCATTAGGGTTGCACAATCCAGTGCACTCAGTGCAATCTTATTCAATCCCAGATAATTGGGGAGTGTTAGGAAGGGCATCCAGCATAAAACATGGCAAGTCAAATATGCGGATCACAAACCTTATCTTAATTCCATACCGGAACAATCGAGGCACGGGTTACCAATGACCGCCGCAGGTTTTTCTAGTCAACAGGGTACTAATAAAAATTGGGCTACTGTTTGCCAAAGGAGGATAAGGAGAGGAGGAATACTTCAACAGAGACAGTAGGGAAAGGAGAAGTGTAGAAGAGTGGAGGTTTGGGTTTTTACTTTAAATGTTGGTACTATGGCTGGTAAAGGTGATAGCTGATATGATGGAGAGGAGAAAGGTAGATATGTTGTGTGTTCAGGAGAACAAGTGAAAAGGGAGTAAGGCCAGGAACATTGGAGTTGGGTTTAAACTGTTCTATCATGGTGTGGATGGAAAGAGAAATGCTGTAGGGGTGATCCTGTGTGATGAGGAGGTACAGAGAGTTTCTAAAAGGGAGATAAACGTGAAGCTGGAAGTTGAAGGGGTGCCTTTAGTGCCTATGTTCCACTGGTGAAACTTCTAGAAAGAGAAAGGAAGACAAAGAGACGTGGTGGTGGAATAAGGAAGTGCAGAAGAGCATTAGGAGAAAGAGGTTGGCGAAACAGAATTGGGATCGACAGAGAGATGAGAAAAGTAGGCAGGAGTTCAAGGAAATGCAGCATCAGGTGAAGAGGAATGTGGCCAAGGAAAAAGTATATGAGGCGCTGTATGAGAGGTTGGACACTAAGAAAGTAGAAAAGGATTTGTACCTATTGGCCTGGCAGAGGGACCGAGCTGGGAAGGATGTGCTGCAAGTTAGAGCAATAAAGGATGGAGATGGAATTGTGTTGACTAGTGAGGAGAGTGTGTTGAGAAGGTGGAGGGAGTATTTGGAGAAGCTAATGAATAAAGAAAATGAAAGAGAAAAAAGGTTGGACAACGTGGATGAAGTGAAGCAGAAAGTGGATAGGATTAGTAAGGAGGAAGTGAGAGCAGCTATTAAGAGGATGAGGAGTTAAAAGTCGGTAGGACCAGATGACATACCAGTAGAAGCATGGAGATGTTCAGGAGAGATTTGCAGTGGAGTTTTTAACAAGATTTAACAAGAATTCTGGAAGGTGGGAGGATGCCTGAGGAATGGAGGAGGAGTGTGCTGGTACCGGTCTTTAAGATTAAGGAAGATGTGCAGACCTGCAGTAACTACAGGGGAATAAAGTTGATCAGTCACACCATTAAGTTATGAGAAAGAGTAGTGGAAGCCAGGCTGAGAGAAGAGGTGACCATCTGTCAGCAAAGTATGGTTTCATCCCAAAAAAGAGCCCTACAGATACAATATTTGCTTTGAGAATGTTGATGGAGAAGTATAGAGAAGGTCAGAAGGAGTTGCATTGTATGTTTGTGGATATAGAGAACGCGAACGACAGAGTGGCGAGAGAGGAGTTGTGGTATTGTATGAGGAAGTCAGGTGTGTCAGAGAAGTATGTGAGAATGGTGCAGGACATGTATGAGGACAGTGTGACAGCAGTGAAGTGTGCAGTAGGAACGACAGACTGGAGGTTGGACTGCATCATGGATCGGCTTTGAGCCCTTTACTGCAGTGGTGATGGACAGGTTGACGGACGAGGTCAGACAGGAGTCTTCATGGACTATGATGTTTGCAGATGATATTGTTATTTGTGGTGAGAGTAGGGAGCAGGTGGAGAAGAGCCTGGAGAGGTGGAGGTACGCGCTGGAGAGAAGGGAAATGAAAGTCAGTAGGAGTAAGACAGAGTACATGTGTGTGAATGAGAGGGAGGGCAGTGGAGTGGTGCGGTTGCAGGGAGAAGAAGTGGAGAAGGTGGAGGAGTTCAGGTACCTGGGGTCAACAGTGCAAAGCAATGGAGATTGTGTTAGAGAAGTGAAGGAAAGGTTGCAGGCAGGTTGGAGAAGAGTGATAGCAGGAGTGATTTGTGATAGAAGAGTGAAAGGGAAAGTTTATAGGACTGTGGTGAGACCTGCATTGAGTAAAATACAGGAGGTGGAGCTGGAGGTTGCAGAGCTGAAGATGTTGAGGTTTTTGTTGGGAATGACGACGATGGTCAGTATTTAAAATGAGTTTATTAGATTGACAGCGCATGTAGTTAGTTTTAGAAACAAGGTGAGGGAGGCGAGATTGAGATGGTTTGGACATGTGCAGAGGAGGGACATGGGGAATATCGGTAGAAGAATGCTGAGGATGGAGCCACCAGGAAGGAGAAAAAGAGGAAGACCAAGGAGGAGGTTTATGGATGTGGTGAGGAAGACATGCAGTAATGTGTTTGAAAGAGGCAGAAAGAGGACAGGGGGGTATGGAGACGGATGATTCGCTGTGGAGACCTCTAATGGGAGAAGCCGAAAGAAGATGAAGAAGAAGAAGAAGAAAAGGTCATTCTTTAAAAAGTAATGTTGACAAATTCATATATTAGCAAAGGGAATAAACACGTTTTGAAGGTGCTGCTTTTTAAAAAAAAATCACAGACAAATTTTGAGTGTTTTAACTCCTTTCTTAGATTAAATAATTTCAATCAACTCAAATATTTGCCTCAAGTAAAGGGATTCACACACTACACACAATCTAAAAGTTATCAAAACTGTATATCTAATGATACTATCTTGACCCGAATGGCAAACTATCAAATATAATGTTTTGTTTTTGTCCCAATTTTATAACTAATAAAAGAAAAGCCCTTAGGATACTGTATGAAAAGAACAGTGGAAAATGTTTGTTCTAGTGGAAAATAGAAAGAAAATGTCTGTCTGTTGTTTAGTTTTTAAACATCACCAAAGCCTACTACATCCACTACACAAATTCCTGACTGGAACAACCAGCTCCCTGTAGCTGCTCAAGCTGTTCATGCCATAAATCTTCAGCATGATGCATTTGCTATACCTGTTTTGAATTTCTGTGTGTGCGTGTTTGTGTGTGAACTTGTCAAGCAATGTAGAAGCACACATTCAAATCTAGCGAAAGCTATTCTTCTACAACCGTTTATCAGCCCACAGCTTTAATAAAAACAGTAATGAAATTAAATCAATAGAACATGTTATCGAAAAACAGAAAAACACTCTAACTGGGGGAAAAAAAAGAAACATAGGACTCTCTAGGAGTTGTGCTTTCTCAAAAGAACCACTAGGAGGCAGAATGTATACAAATTGAAGTCTTAACCAGTCTGCACTCTCAACATGCTCACTCACTGCTATGTCTCTCTGTTTACACGCAGGACAAAGTACAGCTGTTTATCTCTTTTCATGTGGGACTCTCAAAACTGTTTGCAGAGTAGTTAGATACCACCAAAAAGCAGATGACAAATGCATTTTTTAAATGAAATACATAACAACAAAATAAATACAGGCTTTTGCAGATTATCCACTATTGCACTGTGGCTGAAAGGATGTTTTCAACACAGTGTACGGCAACAGCTTGGAAAACATGACTGGTGATAGACTGTTCTAAGCTTTTACATCCTTAATAAATGCCTAAATGTTTACTAGCTGCCAGGGGACTGCAGACTCACCTGTTACAGTTGTATCCTGTGTTTTTTCATCCTGGGTCACCGAGAGGCTGCTGGGAGAGGTTGGGGGTGGTGGAGCCTTTCTCTTACTCCTTTTCAGAGATGATTCGGTAGATAAACTTCGACCCAGGGATGGCACAACCTTGACAATCCAGAGAAATAACTGACTACATTCACTCAACATAGAATTAGCCAGAATGATCTGGATTATATTTATTTAAAAATGACATGAACAGTTTTGAGTGTAGTATGCAAGTGTAGTATAAATATTGTGTGTAGTATAGAAATAAATTCACACCCCAAAGATTGTAGCACACACTAATGCTGTTGTTATTATTATTATCTAATTGTACAGGGTGTGCACTAATATGAAATGTAAATCTAAAGAAAAGTGTAATATAAGCATTGCATACCTGGTTGCCATCAGCATGACTGATAGTTTGAGAGTTGCCGTTGTTATGGCTGAGGTCAGAGGGCTGCATCTGTGGAGGCAGAGGGGCCCGTCTCTTCTTCGGTGTGTCGGACGGCATAGTGTTCGAGTCGTACGTTGAAGAATGGATGCTGAATGAACTCATGCTCATGGGTCTTGATTTCCTGTTGGTTGGGGATGCTGGTGCACTCACAGTTGATGCCTTTTAAATGAAAAGAAATAGCAATTTCCTGACATTTACAGTCGTGCAAATAACCAATCTCTAACACTCGAACGCGGAATGAAATGAAGTCTTGGGGCCAGTTTTTAGACTGCAAAAGGCTGAATTTGGGTAAAAGGGCGAGGATGAACACAGACCAATGAAAAAGCTCAGGGTTTGTCCATGCAAAGCTTAAAGAGCACCCAAAATAAACACGTCCTGAACTGCTTATGCAGTGGCAAACAAATTAGCAAAAAAAAAGCTTTGGAAATGCAGCTTTCTCTCTCTGTAGACTCTATAAATACTGTTTTAAACAATTTAACTACTAAACAATCTACCATCTTATGATATTAAACTGTTTTATATCAGCACCCACCTGATCAGGTTTCTTCTTGCTTCCTCTTCTGAACATGCCAAACAGTCCTTTATTTTCTTTTTCTTTCTGGAGTTTGTCCTTGCCAGGTTGCATAACATCTGGTTGAAAAATTCACGTTTATATAATTTATTATGAAATATTTATGTTTATATTGGGGGACAGAAACTGCAAAATGCATCATTTGTTAATTGTTATTGCACTATTTTATTGCACTATTGTATGTTGTAATCTAATCTCAGACCCTCTAGATGAGTGTTGGTGTGTTTTGATCAATTGTGCCATTCACCTAATGCAGTCAAATGCAAATAATTTTAAGCAGAAGCAGTACATCCAGGCCACATCCAGCCCAGTGATATGTTTTATCATCCTGTATGTGCAGCCTAATATGTATATATTAAGCAGACATTGTTATAAGTATATTACATTACAGCTCATAATGACTGTTACCTGAATGAGTTGGCGATGGAGGGAAGTCTGTTGGACTGATAACTGTTCAAAGATGTACAGAAAGGTGAGTTAATAAAATATCAGTGACAGCCAGCTAATCCTAGAGAACATAACTCTGAAGAAGTCAATATACTTCTGTGTTCAGCTGGATTTCTAATACGCCTTTAAAATTTCTAATAAGCCTTTTATATAAGCCTTTTATATTTCTAATAAGCCTTTGTTATTGTCATTACCCCGTGTGTCTCTGGCGTAGAGCTCCCTGAGGCAGAGGTCATTGAGGGAGTTCTTCAGGTCCAAAGGCTCCTGTGAGTGGACATTCTGCAGCAGCACGGTGCTCTGCACATCAAATTCACATTTCTCACAGATCGCGGGGAGCAGCTCCTGCAGAGCGAGCTTAGGGTTCACTCGCAAAATTGTCTTCTGGGTCCTTTTATAGTTTATTACTAGACGTACAGTAGCCTGAGGGAGACATGTGTGATTCAATGAATAAAAGAGATGAAAAGAAAAGGAGAAACAAAACTTGTGGATGTTTTCATTAAATACGATCAGAAATCAATATCTTATAAAGGCATTATAAATTTAATTAAACCATGACAAGTTTCTATAATTTATTTTCAAATGCAAAAAAATAATAATGTTTGCAGAATAATACATTTTGAGGATCCCTTAAAAAGATCTGAACTTTACCTCTGGCATTTGTGGTCCAGTTTTCTTATTCTTGTCTTCCATGCCTTTGGGCTTGAGCAGAACTTTCTCAGCCTCCAGAGTTCCAATAAGAGCATTGGGCTTGAATTTAATGTGGTTCTTGTTGGCAGAGACCAGCTCAATAGTGTGGCCTGATGGGTTGAGGTGGTACTTTGCACACAGCATAACGAGCAAGTCAATCATAGGCTTACTGTAAAAAACCACAGATTAGACTTTTATACACACATACACTTCTTATCTTTATAGTTTTACATTATCTCCACTGGATGGAGCTCTTGTGGAGGCAATGGTCTAGTGTTAAAATGAAGCTGCACCTCTTCACTTTCTTACATTATTATCTTTTTTTTTAATTTAAACATCAATAGTGGATTCTTTTTATTATTCCATGCAAAACACAATAATTGACCAACATAATAAAACTAAGAGACATTCAAAACTAAGGAGTTATGCATATAGCCAAAATTCTGAAATCTTTTTTCCTAACAATGACAGTGTTCTCACACAGGTCTGAGACAAAACTTCAAGTAAAATGTAAACATAATGTCGTTTTAAAGGTCATGTGGTCAACATGGCTGCTTGAATTAACAACAAGTAAATAAAGGCATTGTGCATTTGATACTCCAAACACTGTGCGCGTCAGCAAAAAGATGTTTAGCACACACGGTGTATTCATTTGCATGCAAAATGTCATACTAGTTGAAATAATCAAATTTTATGAAGCCTCTGGGTTTTAACCAAAAAACAGTCCTGTTTCTCTCAGGTTCAATCTTCTAAACTTTAAACATTGTTGAAGCCCTTACACTTACAATACATTCCTCACTCTTACAGATGCCCATCTTATATACATATTAGTTGCAGATTATACTTTGAAATAAATGCTTTGAATCATTAGCTGAGTTTAAGCAGCTAGCATGTAAGCAAAGTCAGCAATTTATGCTGCAAATAAGCTGTAGTATGTATGTATGGATGCTGCATACACTCCTATGAAGTGGAGGAATGTTTCTGCCATACAGGAGCATACTGAGTGTGGAAAATCCTTTAGTGACACAGAATGAGCAACATGATGCTTTCCAACTGCTGCTGGAATGCCAGAATCTGAGAAGCTTTTGGAAATATACAGCAGCTACAGTTAAATCCTGAGGAAGAAAAGGTTGGGGACACTGCTAGCATCCCGGCAGAAAAGATGGGAAAGAATTTGATGCTTAATCCACCTAAACTGAACGTTTTTTCAGTTTGAGCCTAACAAGAGCAACAACATTTTAGTTCATTTGGTTTAATTAAAAACATGTTTTGCTCTTTGCTTAATTCGATTTTTTTGCAATGCAGAGAACTAAACCAAGACAACAGCACCATCAGTTGGCAAAAGAGAAAGCAGCACGTAGCTAATGAACGTTGATCACTTCGGAGAAGAAGATTAAAACAAAACAAAAGAAGATACTGAATTTTGATGGCTAAATTGCTGTAGTGTAAAAGGAACCCATTGACCTCTAGACCTGAATCTGTTTGAAACCCGCTTTCATTTTCCAGCCTTTCCTTGGTGTAGCACCACCCATGTGACTCAGAAAAGGGAGCAATTTCAGCTGTTTTAACACTGATGTAATGCACTGGTGACCTTAATGATCTCACTTATGTCTTTACAACTAAACTTCAATGAAGAATGCTTGGGAATATAAATATAGGGATTATATACAGTATAGGTGGGTCAGTGTTTAGCTTAAGCAAGACAATTAATGAAATTATTCTCCATACTGACTCCAAAATTGATCAGAATTTGAGATTAAAGACCCAATAAATATTGCATTAAATATTACAAACTGGCAAAAAGTATTAACTTCTCTCTAGTTGACTTTGGTAATGAACTTAGAACATGGTTCAGTTTACTGCAGTTCAAAAAAGTAATCAAAGTTATATGTATGATATAGAAGACTATATAGCACATTTTAAGGAAAAGGTAGCTAAGAGTTAACAACATTCGGTCACACAGGATACAGTCTCGCAGCTCCTTCTTAAGCAGCTCCTTATTGACAGTGTGTCATAAAGTATGTGTGTATTGTTACAATGTGCAAGACAAACACAAAGCTCATATCATTATTCATGGTTGCCAAGTTCATAAAAAATTCAAAAATATGGATATCAAGATATATAGCTATAGAGTTGTTCTTACATTATACTGTATACTGTATTGTGGAAAAACTATAAATTTTTCATCAATATAACATCAGATTTGGCTTAAAATATGAAACCTAAAAGAAAAGAAGTGAAGCCAGTTTCACAATATGCACCTTTACCTGGAATGTACAAATCACTGTGGCCTCTTAAAAAATGTTTTAGCTGTATTGTGTGGAAAATGTCTGTTACTTAATATTAATTTCTTATTTATACTGAACTGAAGTTATATTACACATACAACCATGCTGTGATATAGATACTCGCATGTCTGCAATTTCCTGCAGCACCAGACCTGTGGTTCTGTACCTATGTACCTATACTTTTAATTGTATTTACCTATACTTTTAATTTATGTGAATGCATTATCTTAAGATTTGCTCATTTGCATTACCTTGGAGATTCCTTTTGAAATGAGCTTCTATTTGTGCTTGTGCAGTTCTTATTTTCAACCACTAGGTTTACTAATAATTTTACAGTATGTGGGGCAATGAACAGGATGATCTGTTCGCTCAACGTCTTAAAAAGCCAAATATAAGACTTAAATAAAATTTACCTTATTGATCACTCAAAAGTAGTAAAATTGAGCACCTTCTAGCTGTGAATTCTACTCATGTAGAACGAGCTGCTAATGAAAGCACTTCTCTGGCAGCAGTTGAGTTTCATAACTATTGCAATTAGCTCATAGATCTGTGTTACAAAAGAATGACTCCTTCATTACAAGCTGCCACCGAGAAAATGATTAAGTATCTGTTATTAATAACTACCGTAATTGCTTTAGTTCCCCAATGTATCCTATGTGTTTTAAACCTAACTTTTGGAATACAAAAGACAGCCCATCGACAATCTGTACAGGACTGTCATTGAAGTTTATGCTTGCTTGTAGAACATGTGATTGACTGAGAGTAAAGTCCATTAGGAAGGACACTTCTTATTGCAAAACTTGTGTGCACATACATGCATATGTAGCATTGCATCAGAGTGACTACTAATTGCAGCATGTTATATTCTTACCCTTTTATGTGGTCTCTTTAAATGCAAAAATGGCAGTCTTTCCTGTCAGAGGATTATTTGGCTATAAATATTCAATTTTACTCCATATGTCATCCAAATCCTTCTCTGTTCATCAAAAAATGAACAGAATACCTTCTATAGCTAGGGTATCACTATTTGTGTTTATTTTTACTGTATAATATACCATTGGGCTATGAATTCCTTATACTATATATATATTAAGTTGTCTGGAAGGCCATGGATTGAGAGGGTTAGGGTTAGAATACAAATATAAATTGAAAATTTATAAATTGAAAATACAAATATAAATTGATTGGTTTAATATTGGTGACAATCATTTTTTAGCATATTTTTATAAAAGAAATGTGAACAATGTGAAGAGGAAATCAGCATCACTTAAGTCTAGTTGATAAATACATTCTTAAGACTACAAATTTTTATAGAAGCACTTCATAAAGCACATCAAGCAGCACCTGACTAATCATCCGCATAAATCATCCACTTATTATCAGAGAAAACACTTTATCAGTGACAAACCATTTAAAGATATAAGGTCAGAAGTAATGAGAACCTGATCTTGAGGAGAAACTGATCAGCTCCACAGCACTACTGAATCTTCTGACATATTTTCAAGTGGCAGTCCCAGTACCCCGCTTATGACCATTCTCTGGTCTGAGTTAAATTCAAGCCTTGAGAACTTTACTAACAAAAGGTCTGAACTCAAATCCTGTACTGTCTCACTTCTGTAAATTTCTCACACAAGTCCCATGCAAATGCTGTACTGTCTTTGAGGTTGCATTGGGCTTCAGGGGAAATTAAAATACAGGAGTGCTGGATTGACTCACCTGGCATGGACCATTGTGGTCTTCTCCACTCCCTCAGGCAGCACAACTGTCAGTAACAGTTCTTTCTCCAGCATGTTTTCCTCCTGTTCCATGGTAGTGTGTGTTACTGCAGGGGCACGAGAAGACACCACTGCTGGAGGAAGAGGGGCCTTGTTTTTAGATGACCTCCTACAAAAGACAGAGCTAATGTTTAGGGCTGCAACAACTAATCGATAAAACCTAAAATAATCAATAACAAAATTCCTTGTCAATGAATTGCGTTATCGATTAGTTGGGCTGCTCAAGTTACAGGTTAGTGTGATGGCAAGATAACACAGCCGCTTGCGAAATAGCGAAGAGAACAGGGTCAACCGGCAGCAGGAAAAGTGTACGTCCCAAGTCACAGATGAAGGTGAAACATCAGCAAAAACTGTATATCCTTATCGTGTAAAAACTGTATATCCTTATCGTGTAAAAATGGTTCGTGATTCACTGCGGCTTTACTATGTCCTAATAAATGTTTTCAATGTTTGTATATTTCATTTATGCATAGATTATTTAATTATTATACAAAATCATATTATTATATATTCTAAATGCTTATATCTATTTTTTAAACAAAAAATGTCAACACAATGTTATATTATATTTTATATAAATATTTTTAAGCATGGTGGTCAACTTGCCATCTGCAATTATTATTAAAAATAATACAAATGTTGATTTACACAAATTGATTCACTTTACATACTCAAATGCTGTTATGTTTTTTTTGGTTTTGTTTTTTTTACAGAAAGAAACAACCCAGCATGAGCGAATTTGTTCAAAGGAGAAATCCCCAATGCACACCTCAACAAGCAGCCACTATAAGCTTTAAAAAATTTACAAATGAAAGATATTTAAACTCAAAATGTGGCCTTTGCATTTTTAAGTGCACTTTCATAAATAAATATGCTGAACTGCAGATTTTATATATCTATAATAAGCAAAACATACTTTTTTTATATCCAATTAATCGATTATAATGTGATTGCTAATAATGTGATTTTGGCCTGAGATACACAAGAGTATAGACACTGCTCTGATTATTTCAATACACATCTCTTGTGTCTTGGCTAAAAGCAATTATTAAGTGTGTTTAATCTATTATATCGTATGGAACTGAACTTATGCAGCGGTCTGGCCTCTGATGATGAATGATCAAGTACTTGACTGGACTCCACCACTGAGCTAAGCATTTGTGGACAGTAAGAGAATATATCACACACAATGTTTTCATCTTTAGATCATTTTGCTTTAAATTGGGATCTCCATCAATTAAGGGTAGTACTCATATTTTATATAACCTTAATACTGAAATACTTTGTGAGGTCCAAATACAGTACAAATATAATTCAAACTCATGCAGAGAGGCCCCTCAAAATATACACATACCAACATTACATGTATACAATATTGATAGTATGTATGTTTAAGTCATGCTTCAAGATCAAACTCATGGGAAAGTGTCACATAGAACACCATTTCAATGAACAATGAACAGCATATGGTATAGCTTAGATTTGATTTATAGACTGCAGAGCAGTGTTGGGCAATAACGCGTTACTGTAACGCAGTTACTTTTGACAGTTACTAATACTGTAATGCATTACTTTTAAAATAAAGTAACTCCGTTACCGTATGGTTCGTTGACCGTTACTTTTATAAATGAATTTTGGCTGAAGTGTAGCCTACAGTCTAACCTGTTTACAGCAGCGACGCATTGTACGATTGGTGGATGAACCACTGTTAACACACAGAAGACTCACTGTGGGCATGTCTCTGTTTATTCAGGTCTGTGCGGCAGTAACGGCGAGTCAAGGCGAGAGCAAGACGAGTTTCTCAAAGTGAAAATATGTTCATTATTTCAGTTTAGTTGAGCATAAAAACAACAACTTTTTAGTCAAATGTAAGCTGTGTCTTTCTGGTTTGAAGGTCGAATCTACTGCGATAGCAGCACCTTGAGAAACTCCATGCCTCGACGAAGCTAGAAGCTAGAAGCTAACCCGGTGTTGTGTTCTACATTGTTGATAGTTTTCATACTTAAGCTGTGAAAGGAACATTTTTAAGAGCTTAACACAACAGCATTTATGATGCAGAAGCCATTTTTGATTGTGAATATATTATTCAGCTTGTTTTGATATTCATTTCAAAAATCCTTGTGATATATTCAGTTTGTGCTGGTCTGACTTTAATAAAATAGTGTATTAAAATTACTTTTTGTTTAAGTCAGTTTTGTGTTTGTATAGACCATAACGCATAAAAGGGCATTAATGGGAACGTTAAAGAACATTCTTTAAAAACTAAAAAGTTACTTTTAACAGTAACGCATTACTTTTTGGTGTAAGTAATCAACTAAGTAATTGAAACTAGCAAAACACTGTTGCAGAGTTTGTATTTTTTGAAAAAATGTAAACAATCTGCAGCACATTCACGCTTCAGTAACTGGGTTAACTTAAACTGCTGCTAAAATAAGTAGCAAGTTCTTGTATTAGTTATGCTCAGCTTTTGTATTGGTCAGTCTTTCTGTTTGGTGCAACACTGAAATGTATTTTGTATGTGTCAACAGGCCATGTGACTGAGAGCAAGCCGGTAATTCCAGGAAACAAAAGATATTATTTACACATTGCTACAACTTGATATACACAATCAATTCAAATGTCATCTACATGACTAATCGCAAATCTAGACTCCTTTCTCTGTAGAGCTTTTTGGCTTATTACAGAAAACAGTCTGATCTGAATAAACTCTGGGTGAAATGGGCTGTAAGTGATCTTTTATTTAAGACCCAAAGCCCAAAGCACTATTAAATGAAAAAGCCTGGCTCCACCTTACAAACAAGTTACAAGACATTTGAATGAAGTGATTTATTTAGGAGGATGAAGAAGAAAAAAAATGGGGCAGTTGATGAAAGCACAACAAATAAGATCCATGCTAACTTCTTTAAGACCATACTTATGATAAACCCAGCTATTTAACACAACACTGGATTATAGAATACTCTGTGTTACTGTTGAAATATTTAGTTTAAAGGTTGAACAATGCAGACTTTATCTGTCAGTGGGGACCAGAGGAGTTGGTTGATATGCCTGAATAATCTAAACATGACAAAAGAGCAACTGGACATGTAGCATATAGATATAACTCAAATTCCAAAGAAACATCTGCTGATCTGCTAACTCCAGCGTGCTATATATTATTTTAATGACATGACTGTGATCTGATTTAGTGGAATCCCTGTAGAGTCCTTCACTGAGAAGTAAATATCCTCCTGCTGGGGACAGAAAGCTCCAGAACATGTATATGTTTGGGCTTCAAGTTATCTTTAATTTGACTAAAAGTGAGAAAAAAAGTAAGCCAAAGCAAACACGTGATTTTTGTAGGAGTATAAGAGCAGAACATTAGATTTCATTTCAACCTTTAGACAGGAAACTTATGGAACAAGTAGATTTGCTGTGTTCAAGATACAAAGACTCGCAGTGCTGCACATCTGCTTTATTTCCACGCATCTATTTTAGGAAACTTAAATACAAACATAAATTAGGCATGATGAATGTCTTCAGCAGCTAGTCACAGTACAATAACAATGTTTTAACTGCAGGAAGACAAACTGGTTTGACTTCTAAACCAGGACATCAACTAAAAGTTGCTTTGGTTGTATATTAGGCTGTGCCAATATTCTACTGAAATTACGAGCTGGGTTTTCTGTGTAATAAATCTTCCTTGTTCTTTTGAACAAATTCAGTCATGTCTATCCTCTATCAGATTTGTTCGATGATGAAACTCTAAACCTGGATGTTCAAATTTAATTACTTTTTCTTTTGTGTGTGTTTTTTAGCTTTCAGGAGACGAATAACTAGAAACAAATTACTTTTGGAATAAAGTCCAATCTAGGCATTTGGATCTTAGAAGCATTAACAATAAAAAGAATACATAAACCATTTTAATTGTCTTCAGTTCTAAAAATGTACTATGCATATATATATATATATATATATATATATATATATATATATATATATATATATATATATATACATATATAACTCCTCAGATCATAACCGCGTGGGCGTGTCAGTTCACATACTGATTAGCAGCGGCGTCTCCCTGGCAATGTAAACAAGTTGGGAACAGTGCTAACAAGTAAAAATGACAAAGCAAAGTTTCCACAGTGTGAATCATTGCATGGTGTGTATGGCATTTTGTCCAGATTTCTAGTGAAATGGTACTCATAAAACAGCGAAATTAGGTAAGCCTGTGGCTTGTATGCTCTTTACTGCCATGCTAATTAAGAAAGCTGTAAGTATAAGAGTGGGCATAGGACATCTGTTTTAGTAAAATAATTTAAAATTAGCTTTTTATGTTGCCTAATATACTTTGCTACACTAAAAATGCTACAAATTCAGCAGATGCTTAATTCTGATTGTAACTGTGGTACACCTAAGGAGGATCATAAATCTTCTCCCTTTTTTACACCCTCACACAGTTCAACACTGCCCTACTGAGAGCGTCCAGAGTGGCTGCATTACTGTCTGTTTTGGCAGCTGAACTGCCACAAATGACCAAGCCCTGCAAAATGTGGTATTACAGCTAAATGAAATACAGTCAGGGACGTTTCCATCTAGTAGGAGCCTTCAAACTAGGCGGTGCAATCAAAGACAAACAAGTTGAGCAACAATTTTTATTTTCAGGCCATCAAACAACTAAATAACTGTGTGCTACTTTAAGAATGTTAAATGTTATCTAATTTCTCACTGTATCACTGTATTCTAAATACTTACTGTTAAACTCTACTGCTCTTTTGACTGTATGGACTCATCATCAGTTGCTCTCTAAGAAAATACTGCATACATTCACACTGTAATATTGTATTCTATACTCTATTTGTATTCACTGAAATGATCTCTTCTCGTCTCTTAAATGCTACTGGCATACTGGGCATGTGACAAATAAAATGATTATTTTATAGTTGTATAGTTTTTTAATAATAAAACGATTCTAATTATACTAAAGGATCAACAACAAAAAAAAATCGGCAAATAAATAAGTACATCTACAAAATATTAAACATATTAATTAAACACTGTCTAAATTTGTCAGCAATAATGATTCTAAAAAGAGGTTACGATGGCGCAATTTCTGCGGTCTTATTGGCTGAACACGTGCTCAAACACAGGTTCATTCTGTAAAGTTCCAAAGAGCCACAGTTTTGACAAATCCTCACCCTCTTTACTGCAAAACTGGCATTAAACTGAAATGACGTACACTATTAATTTAGCTAAAATAATACCCTCCCCTCAAACGCCCGCACGCAACTGCTGCCATTAATAAACGTCAAATAACAATCATAGAGCAGAGATGATTGCACTCATGTGAGTCAAAGAGACTCTGTGGACTGATGAAAAGTGATCGAGACTTTGGATGATAAATGTTTACTTTGAAAAATACCTCTGAAAGACATAGAAGCTTCCCGGTAGTGCTTGGTAAATGAGTTCAGTTTGCTCAGTGAAAGAGCTCTGTTTACCCCTCTGGCTCTAATATTCAGACAGGCATTTAAGTGCAATACACATGTGATGGGGCACCTCACACAAAGCCCTATTTGCACACAGTGGCATTGTGCTTTTTCAACACCTGACATGTTCCAGCCTGATGTGCCGGAGGCCTGCTCCTGCTCCAACTGGCTAACACCAAGATTTGATCACTGCACACTCATTCATCACCGACACACCTAATTTCAGAGCAATCCTAACCGAAAATTGGCATTAACACTCTGATGGGAAAAAAAAACAATGCCATGAGACAAATAGTTTTCTCACACTTTTTCCTCATTAGATTTATTGACATTTCAAGAACTTGTGAAGAACTATTGTATGACTGATACTCACTGAGTACAATAAGTTGTACAGTCAGTATAAAAAGGATGTTTCCCTTTGCCCACAAGTGCTTGAGTACTTCTTGCCGTTACACAGAATGTACCAATGCCAACTAAGCTCGTCGCACACAGTGCCACAGTAACATATGGTAACAGATGTTTGGTGGGCATTGGGCCTGCTTTGTTTCAGAAACACCTGGTGCTGGAAGAAGTATGCAGCACAGCTGTAGATAGTTTGCATGCCCTTAAAAGAAGGGCTCAGGAGCCAAGACCGCATGCAGAAAGCTGCTAAGAGCATGCAGCGTTCAAACACCTATAAACGCAACAAACAAGTACTAATGATTTACCCTATATATATATATATATATATATATATATATATATATATATATATATATATATATATATATATATATATATATACACCGGTATATTCCTGAGTCTATTCCTGAAATAAGCTCAGCCCTAATGAATTAAAAAGAAAAGAAGCGACACAACAGTATAAGCCAGAATACTGGTGAACACACAAATCAGACGTTTATTGCTTTATTGCTTCTGGAACTGAATAGGAGTTTACCAACAAAACAATCATTTTGCAGGATCAAAAAAATTTCACATAAATTCTACAAGTGAGCTGTAAAATGCTCTATATTCCTTTAAGAAAGGAGAGACAGGTTCACTCTCAGGTCAAAAACCATTAAGTTATGCTACATAGGGTTATGTGCTATTTGCATAGCAAATATCATGTGATGAGGCAGAAATGTACTCTCAGAGATTAATATGATCCAGGCCTCACCATAGCATATACCTTTAGTTATTCCACTTGTGCTACTGTTTCTGCATTTGGAACTAGTCACCACTGTTAATCACCCATGAATGGTGGAATAATGCATGATTTTCATGTCTCCACTAGCCCTTAAAATCACTGATAATGGTTTCATTCATCAGGAATGGAAAAAGCCCTTACATTCCATTTATTAGGTTAAATTACTTCCTCTATTCATCAACTGAAGCATGCATCCAGTAAGACGGATCTGATTTTAGCCACTAGCCGTGAGGAACAGGGCAACCCGCCCATTTTCAACAACATTAATAAAGTAGGAGAGGACTGAGGGAGGCTAAGGAGTGACTACCGTGATCCTGATTAATGTTTTTATTACTTACTCAGCAAAGATGACTTGACTTTTCACATCTTGTGTAAATATACATTAATTAAAATTCATGAAATCCAGACCAGCATAAGGTATCTAAGGTCAAATATTGAAAGCAGGCAACAATAGATCTTGTGTGGATTCCATACATTCCAGCTCACATTATTACAGCTGGTACGTTAGAAATACTGTTAGAAATCAATACCGTTACATCATGCCA
Organism: Silurus meridionalis; assembly: GCF_014805685.1. Classification (NCBI taxonomy): domain Eukaryota; kingdom Metazoa; phylum Chordata; class Actinopteri; order Siluriformes; family Siluridae; genus Silurus; species Silurus meridionalis. The sequence goes on from NC_060886.1 coordinate 20,585,019, forward strand.
TTGTAGAAAACTTTGAAAAAGCAAAAAGCTAAATTTAAATAAAAAATATTTTACTTTTCGAGTGTATATATATATATATATATATATATATATATATATATATATATATATATATATATATATATATATATATATGTGTGTGTGTGTGTGTGTAGACAAGGTCGTGACCAAATACTAGAGCATACTCTGGACTAAAGGCTGTGAAACAACTGACGGTTGCACTGCTTCTGTAAAGTGTGTAAACCACTGCTCCACTAAGGAAAGGTGGGTTTATATTCTGAGTTTGAACAATGCACCAAAACTGTCCTGAATCTCCCGGACTACACCCAGAGTATTTTTGGAACAGTTAAAAATTGCAAAACAGTCCATTGGGAATTATCATATTCTCTTTCATATAAATAAAATAGAATAAAGTATTTTGTTAAACTTGTTCAACATTATCATACTCTGTATTCAATTCTGCATGTCTTTAGACATGTAAAGAAAGTAATACACATACTAGTATTCCACTTAATCAGTGCAATGTAGCTTTAACAGTTTTCAGTGAGTAAAATAAATACTTGAGTTAAACAATCTAGAAGCCAATCAAACAAAACCTTATAAAAACACCAAAGGATCTTTTAGCGTTTTTTCCCCCCATTCATTTTCTCTTACCTCCTGATCCACTGGATTATGTTCCCCTGTTTACAAAGCTGTCATAGTCCACAAATCCAGATGGAAGGTCACAAACAGTCAGCTTCAAACTGCCTGTACACACCGTACTACCTTAATGCCACGCCTCTGCTCGTGACATCAGAAAGCTTGTCTCCGCATACCTCTCTCACTCCAGCCAGCTGTCATGGAGAACTCCTCCACTGCTGAAAAGATGTGTGCGCATGTGTCTGAGAGTGTGTGTAAGAGTAACTGAGCTCAAGCAATTCTAAGCAGACTAGTAATCAGCTTTGACTGTGTGAAAGGTGGATAAATGACAATGCTGTGACCCTCTCAGCATTAACACACTTATCTATTATATTGTGTTTGACACCAGGGAGGCTGGACTTGCACTAATTCAATCAGGCTTTATCTATAGCGGTTTCACCTAAGCATGGGCATGTGCATTCTTGCAGCTGAATTTTACACAATACCAGCACCCCCCCACACACCCCACCCCCTGCCTTACCTCGAATGTAGTTGATCAGCCAAGACATGTTTGATGACTGAAGTCTGCTTTTTTAGTTTGCACTAAACCTACAAGGCTGCTGTTGTTAACAAGTAATAATACAAAATAAAATCAAACTGTATTGCTTCATTTTAGTCTAACCATGTCACGTTTTTCTCAATTTCAAATAATATAGGCGGAGATATGCATTCCATCTAGGACTCCATGAGCACTCAGGCAAAACTGGTCATTACAAGAGGCATTACTAGGATGCCTTTTTAGGGTGGGCTAAAGCCTAAGTAAAAAGATGAACTGAAAAACCTTTCTGTTGGCAAGTACAAGCAAAGAAGCAAATAATCTTTAATATTATTAAAATTATTATTTTGAGTAAAGCTCAAATGGCTAGACATTAGAAAACCCCTTATTACTGATAATTTTTACAAGTATTATTGAATGTGCATTTTGTATTGTTTGACTGTTCTTATATGCTGATATGCAAGATCCAACTGGTGTACACTCGATAAATATATTGTCACTTAGGCTACCATCAAACCCATACCCATCCTTCAATTGAACCATTACATAAATATATACAATCTGACTATCACACACAATATAACGTGATAAAGCTGAAGTGTGAAGATAAATTTCGTCTCTGAGAACTGAAACTGAAAAGCCGTACTCTTCACTTCACTGCAACAGCATGATGTATGTACTCACATTCCTGTGCAGGCATGTTGGGCCCCAGTGGTGTAATTAAATCATGTGACAAAAAGATGAATTTACCCAGCCTGTGCTTTTGAAGTGCAAAGTTGACAGGCTTGATATCTGAATAGCCCATCAACAAACAACACCATCTGAGTGGATTAATTACCCTCTGTTTCGATGGCTGATTTAATGATCACCAATTAGACAAGACAAGTTTAAAATCATATGAGCCAAATAGTCATTGTAATCAGTCATTGTTCTCTGAATACAGATACAGCTGCTGTGGCTGGTCAGACAGTTTATGCATCACCCTTTCTTTCTTGTATTATCACATTGGCATATGGCAGAGTTGTGCTGTCTAAGCGCTGATACTATAATCATAAAAAGACTTTCCTGTAGTTCTCCTAGGACAATTGTTCATATATGATACCAAAAGGTTATTTTAACACAATAAATATGGTTGTTGTTTTTTTGTCACTCAGAAACAATGGGTTTCTACTTGCATCTGGTTCTTCTCAAAATGTATTCCTCATGGATTTATTTGACATTGTTGCCTCTGCTCACTAAGAATGTAAATATATGCCTGGATTTCTTTAAAATTATTTTTATGTCTAGTGTTCAAAAATTCTTTATAAATCAAGTGGAATTAAATGAATCATAGTTTGAAAAATGTATCATAAAACTAAATAACCAGTACTTAACCAAAACATAAATTAAATAAAGTTATAACCGGCCAGGACTCATAGCTTCTCAAAGAAGATTTATTTTATTTGCAGTCTCACAAAACAACAGTTCTGACTTAAGAAATAGTACTAATTACAGTACCACAATAACAGTTTCATCCATAACACTGTGTAATTCAAGTCTATAGGTCTAATAAAATGTGCATACAATGTCAACTCTTTAAAATATATTGTACTGATTTGTGAATTGCTTTGTAGTACCTAAGGTGTATTTAATCTAATGCTGTGAATGTACCAAGCTCTAATACATTCGTTATAAATCTACAGTAGACACTTTGTGGTCAGGCTGGTCAGTGGTCTAGCCCAGGAACAATAGATGAAGAAGAACAAGGATGCTAGACCATTACAGGTCATACACAAATATACACACCCAGAGGAATTTAGAGTAGCCAGCATGGATCTGGGAGGTGGAAACCAGAGTAGCTAGAGGAACCCAGGACCGGGTTAACAAACTGATGTGCCAGCGTACCACCCTGATCCAGGATCCAGTACGCATCTTTATTGTTATTTATATAATAAGGTGCTGAATTACTATTTGGTTCGATTGGTTTGACATCCACTGTACAGCATATATGTTTTAAGCATGGTCTGTGAAGGCCGGTATTTGTGATGTGTGCAGAATAACAAGATGATGCTTGGACAGCTCAGGAAAAAGCGTTGGATGAACTAAGCTGGGCCAAGCCAGCTGTAGCTCTTTAAACCTGTAGACAGATGGGCTGCTGACACATTGATCACGAAGGCAACCAGGCAGAGAGAAACTGTGGGAGAGTATATGCAGCCAGCCGCATCATCTTCAGTCTCACTCAGCTGCTGTTACTATTCATTATATTTTATATTGAACTTGTTGCACTGATATATAACCAAAAGCCTTCAGAGTTTGGCTGAATGAGCTAATGTCTGAGCTAGTCAGCAACACCCACTCTGCTTTATTCCACAAAGTGCAAACAAGGAAATCAGCAATGGAAATTTACCGCCATATCAGTATACTGTACCTATCATCAAATACACAGTCAACATTGGGATTTGCTTTATATACAGCTATAGTCACAGCATATTTTACACTGTACACATTTTCATAGTGTAATAGAGACATATCTTCCATGTTTATTTTGCTTACTTTATTTAGATTGTTATACTTGGTTATACATAACTTTTGTAGATGTAGATGTAATTCAGACTGTCAGTGCTGAAATAAGAAGAATACAAGAAAAGAATGAATATCACCGAAATAATCAATTAACCAAAAAAAGGAGGGGGAGGTAAAAAAAAGTATTTGTATCCTCTTAACACGCTAATCCTTTAAGAAGAGATTACACCCTCATGTTCAAACATGACCCATAATCTCACTGGAGTTTACACAAAAAATAATATTTAACGTATTTCATGGAGCAGGCTGTTTGGACTTCTGAATCATTGTTTGCAGTGTGGAAAGTTTTGTTCAGCAAGCTGAATAGAGAGCGGCAAAGCATAAAGGCAGGAAGGGGTGACCTTGAGATCACAGCGGTTGCTCTCTTATCCAGAGTGCGAGTAAAGCACAACTACATGGTTAGTGGGGTCTTTTTGTTCTTCAGTAGTTTCCATTCCCCTCGCCCCAGTCTGCAGGACAATGTTGATCTTGCTAGTTTTCCTGTCTCCTTTAGAAAAAAAAGGGGGCAATGTTAAAAACATGCTGTGCTGAAGAGGTCTGTCGACAAAGCTGCGTGCAAGGTGCAATGACCACACGTTTTTGGGATTGCTAAACAGAGCAGCATTTTTTGAACAAATACTATTTCATTTCCATTGCTTTTAAGCAAAATCTAGTCTTTCAGAAAAGCTTTGGCTGCTATGGCAGGTTTCAGTGATGTGTGTAATACTGTTGTGTTTTGAAACCTTTATATGTATAGTTATAAAGCCGGATATTTGACAGGAGGTAAGGCAGCAGAGGAGTGTGTGTAATAAAGATAGAGATATTCCCAATGGAAAGACAAAGCCCAGAGCCAGGGCCACAGCTGGTAATATTGTAAGAAAGGTCACTAACAGTAAACAGAGGCTTCTTAGGGAAAGTCTGGGAAGACCATTACTCCAATAACACTGTGTGCATGAGGGGGGGTAAAAGAGAGAAAAGCAAGAGAGAGAGAGAGAGAGAGAGAGAGAGAGAGAGAGAGAGAGAGAGAGAGAAAGGAAGAGGATGAGAGATAGACATTCTGTATGTGAAACCACCATGTCCTCTGTGCATCCCCCCTTATTTTACCAAAACAAAATCCTTTTTTTCCCACACTGCACCCCTCTGCTCCCCCCAAAACCCTACTAGCACTTTCTCACTCTCACGGAGGAGAGATAATCTCAGCGAGATTACAAAATACACACATACTTATATCCGCCTCTACAACAGCTCTGTGATATCAATCAGTCCATTCCACTCAGTAAATAATGCGATACAAATTGGGGCATTGAGGGCAGAGATCTAAGGTTCTTTCTATTTTGAAAGCAATACATTGGATTTAAATGCTAAATCTGAAGGTGCAAATAGAGTTCACAGAAAGAATGAATTAGGTTAAGTAGAGAATTTGTAGTAGGCGATCACCACTAGGATTCACATTACACAAGTGCAGGCAGAGGTCATTATACTCTGATTCCGAAATGGATAATATCATGTATTTTGTATCTCTCGCACTGTAAGTATTAAATCATATCTTCCATTTGCTGGGTATGAATACAATATCCAGCATTAACATTGTTTCTCCAGAGAGATCTGTTCATGCTCATTTTTAAGGAGAGGTTTCAATGAATTGTCTTGTAATGTAGCATCCGGTTAAGGTCAAAAATGGGTCTCTCCCTGATGGACGGCCACCCTGTCATTCACCCGTGTCTTCTCCTGGGCCTAATACATCCTGCACACTAAGTTCCCAGCACATACACAGACACAACAAGCCAAGGCCAGCTGAAATCTTGGTCTCTCTCTCTCTCTCTCTCTCTCTCTCTCACACACACACACACACACACACACACACACACACACACACACACACACACAAAATCTCTCTGGATACTGGTTAGAGTATCTGCCAAGGCTTTAGATAAAGAAGCAGCAGGAAACATGTTCCAATCAGAAATTAACTCAAATATCATGTGTTTACAAGATAAGCCAACTACAATCAGATGTTCTTTGTGCTACACTAAAGACTCCCAACAAACACATGCCTTAAAATAACTATTTGTCAGTCAATAGGGGAGGAAACATGTCCAAATAAAAGTATGTTAGTAAAAAGCCAACATTTACATTGATGCGGGAAAAAAAAACACTATTGCGTCTAGAGTCATAATTACAACCATTACACAGCATCCTTTCTTTAAAGACAAAGGTGCATTGTGTGTGCCCAAGAAACTGCAGCTAGTAGCAGATCACATGCTTAGTGGCTTCAAATGAAAACACAGAACAGACAAAATTCCACAGTTCACTAGGACGGTTTTTATACTAAAATACCAAATTAGTGTAATTGGATCAAACAGTAATGTGTATTTTTGGTCATAGGAATGGGACAAAATATAGACATACAGATAATTATTACTTTTCCTAATACTCAGCTCCACAAGGATACCACTTGTTCCACTATATACACGATTTACTTCAAACGTTTGTAATATACAGTAAATAAATTCACATTTTGAACAGAAAATGCTTGCCTGCATGACAATATACATGAACAACTGAAAATCATGCTTGCCAACCACACATTCAACACAAATTATTTATGGGGACACACTGTCACCTGACATCTCCAGGGCTACTATATTGTTTCCTATGTTCTCTTTGTATCAATGTAGGATTCACTTGCAACTCTAATAATTATAAGTAAGGTTTAGGCTAGGCATGTGTGTGTATGTGTATTTACTGCTAAGCGGGTTGTACAGATACATGAGATAAATCACAGGCTCTTGTAGTGCTGCCAAAAAACACACGTCACACACAAGGAATTTAAGCACACGTTAAAATCACACATGGCATCTTTAAGAATGTAGTTATTAGCTGTGTCTTTTTCTGAAACCCTATAATTTCCATCCAGACCATGTGTAATGCTACCTAGCTTTACATTCATTATTCTGCATCCAACAGCGCAACACAAACAGCCCAGTCTGGACTAATGTCACCTCATTTTCTCCCAAAATAAAACCTTCTTCCCCTCTAATTAACACTAAGTTATTCCCCCCCCAAAAAAATCATATTTATTATAATAAACGTCTACTAGATTTCTTTGCTTCCAAAGGCAAGAGAATTCAGCATAGAACCTTGTAATTCTGCTCAGACATCCGAGTAAAACAGAATGAGCATCAACACCTTGAGCAGAACAGAAGAACACACATACATTTACACTCTATTTTAGGGTCCATTGGGGTCTATGAAAATGTTTTCCTTCATACCTCAGGAAAACAGTACCAGACCTGGTGGTGTTAAATGGGGCTATTGAGAGAGAGGATGGGAGGAGAAAAGTCTATGTGCATGACTTTATGGTATGTGGAGGAGTCATGACATATGGAATGTACTGTAGATGTATGGCACGTGCAGACCGAGTGAGCATTATTGCAGAATTCCCAAAGAGGTTTATTTGCGTGCACCTCTGTAACTTATGTTAGTATATTAAACCTATATTTCATGATCTGGAAATAATTTTTCCATGTGCTTAAAATAAGTTTAAGAGACACTAAAGACCTGCAGACACTTCAGGCAAAAATCTTTTTTTAGATTTTCTAAATGTCTAAAAAAAAACCAATAGTTTCACTAGTTTTTTAATATATAGTTTTTTATATAGTTATATATATAAAGTTTAGAAACTATAGTTTAGTGTTCTACAACCTAACCTTGTGTTGTAGGATTTTACATGCAGAAAACCAATGTGAATGATGCTAGAGTATAAAACTTTATTATTTCTATGAATCATCACATATTTTAAAATCTTTTTTTATTATATTTTTCTATATTAGCATTTGTTATTTTATCAGAAATGTTGTTAATCAGTGCAAAATATATCAATAGTTAACTACAGAATTGCCATCGATGCTAACAAGAAAGTCCTAGCAGTCAGAGAGAAAACATTTATTTTACCACAAAAACTTGTCCATGTAAATAGACAATACAACGATATGTGTTTTTTTCTTGGTACAAAGCAAAATAAAGACCATGGAGAGGCAAAAGTACAAACTAAGGAGACTGATCCCATCCACTAACGCAAAGCAACCAATAACCAAGTAACCAATAAATCTTTAATACAATTGTGTTACAATGGAATTATGTGCATTGTAAAACTATTTGGTCATAAGTTATTAGTATGTATAATAAATAGAGCTACCATAAGTTCATCTGTGGTCAATACATAATAGTATGTATAATAAATAGAGCCACTATAACCAAAGATAGGCAACAGTGTCAGAATTTTTCATTAAAACTGTGTGGCCATTGCTACAAATTGCTTCATCAACCATTCAAACATAGACCAATAATATGCAATAATGAACTACTGTCACGTCACTACAGTAGTGGCGGTGTACCAAGTCATGATGACAGTAATTGTCTTTAATGATCATCCTTTATTTCTGGACTGAGCATAATGATTTAGATAGTCTGCCTGCTGTTTTATCTGTAAAGGCAGGAAAGTAGGTTTTTATGTCTCCCCATCACTGTCAATAATCCTTATTGCCAGGCGTGAACTGTAGATGTTGCCACTTTTAGAATTTTAGTGCAAATAGAAATAGATTATTTTCCACATTCTTACTCTTACCTCACATTTACCACTTCACGTTCACAGCAGTCAACATTATTGAATTAGAGCATGTGTGTGAACAACTACGCGGAAAATGTGCAAACAATTCTAAAAATGAAAACATCATCAAGTAACCCAATGCCTTGTGCTGTAGTTCACAAATAAATGTATCCATGGTAATCTTTTGGTACTGAGAAAAAGAATAAATGACATCATACGTGAACAATAGCCCACACTTTTGGCTTTCTCATCGGCAAATTCCACGACCAGCTGTCGAGCAGGAGAGCCTGCCAGCTCCAGCAGTGCGAAATACATTTCATTACCCAGACTCCTTTCCAACACCTGAAGTTTCACACATGGGGCTTACATAAGTGATGGCACAGTAGTTAATCTGTCTTGATTTTAGAAAACCCAGTCATCAAAAGACGCTGACCTGGAAGCAGCACCGACAGGAGTGTGTGTGCGGTAGTGCAGCACAGACTAAGCTGGATGACTAAGGCCTGTTTGGATTTCCACATAGTTTCACCATAGTCAGCATTGGGTAGTAGTTCCAAAGGCACCAAAGCTCTGTACCCATATTACACATTCATCTCCTTGCCAATTAGGGCATGTGTTACAAAATCTCTTTCTCCCACTAGAAGTCCCCTGACAATGAACATCAGACATTTCTACAAACAAAAGTAGATTCTTATGAAAACATCTAAAACCTCCTCTTTACAGTGGACTGACAATGATAGAGGTGGACATATAGGAAAGAATAGACAAAGCATAAAAGGAGTGGTTTCTCTAAAAATGTATGACCCATTTCTGACAACAAATATAATCAACAATTCACATGACAAATAGCAAAACTAAAATAGCATTTCTAGTCTTTCTGGATAAACTTCATAGAGTGACAGCCGTTTGAAAGCCACTCCCAGAAAACATGCTTCCAGCTACTGAACTGCTAACAGCTTACTTCATTCTCAGCAAGCTGAACCTGAGCATTAATTACAAACATACTGACTTGTATTTATGACCATAAATGTTGAATTATTCAGCCAACTTCACCTCCAAGCGTTTGAAATCATATCTTCTTCATGTAGATAATGCTTCATTCAGCTTCTTTGGTCTATTGGAATGCTAACAATATTATCTGCCGTGTGCACTTCCTGTATAAACAAGAAGTTGTGTGATTTCTGACCATCTTTGTAGAAATTATTTTCCATTAAATAAGACATATCTTAGAAGCTTAATTAAAGGTTATTTTCCTGAATATGGACAAGCTAAAAGAACTACACTGGATGTAATGCCATTATTCCTGCCTCTCTTCCATATGGTCTGTTTCCCATGATCTCCCTTTGCTCTGCATTGGGGCAGGAAACAGGGAAAAGTCAAAGGTTGTGTAAAAGCCTGCAGAAACTGGGATGTTAATTAAAGCTAGAAACAGCAACATGACCAGATAATGTTGCACAACAAACATTCACACCACTTTATAGAGTTATCTTTGAACACTCTTGACCTCACTGACAAGTTTTGTTTATGCATGTGTGAGAGTCAGAAATGTGTAACAGACTTAAAGACAAAGAAAACAAATTGACTGATGATAACAGTGTATTTGATTATATGCTGAAGCCATTTCTTTCCATTTTGAGGCTTTACACCTTTAGGTCTTAATCCATAAACAAAATATTGAGCATGTTATTTGAATATGTGAATTATGTCATTGCAGTGTCTTTTCCTTACAGTAGACCTCACATTGAAAGGTCTGCTACCTTGTTGGAAATAGATCGTTTTGTCAAATTAAGTGTTGAAGCAAAGACAGATATGTAATAGGTTTTGTTAATACATACAGAACACTGAAACATCAATTGCAATTTCCAATGTAGAAAGCTAGAATTGCACTGCAAAAGTATGCTGGATAAAACACCATATTGCAATTATTATGGATACATATTGTGACTGAAATTATACTATGCTTTGCAATGGATATGTTGCTTTGCAAGACCAACAGTATATTAACCCCCTAAATCCCGGTTTGTAATATAGTTATTTCATATATCATTTAGTAACTACTTTCAATTATGATAAATCCATAGAAGGGTCATGGAAGTTTTAGGGGTAAAAGATTATAACCTAATCATCAAAACACCAGTCATACATGCTAAACATGCTGAAATATCTGGACCAAGAGATGTGATCATTAATAACAATATATAGTGCAGAACCACAGGTGGCAGTAAGCAACTAGTCCAGGGGCTCGGGGGTCATTTTATTTCTGTTCCACCTGGCCAGGATGAAATTCACAAACAATGGGTGTCCAGCAAAGTCCAGGAAAGGTAGAAACAAGGTAAGCAAACACTATTTAACAACAAACACTTTATTCGGAAGCATTTTTTTGTTGTTGCAAAATTAGGTACAATTCGTGAATAATAGTGAATTCATAACCCATTGTTTCATTAGTCTACTGTTGTGTTAGATATTACTTTGTTGTTATTTTGAAACATCCTGTTGTTTACTGGTCTGCCTACTCTGCCATAGAGTAGAGACTAAAGCTGGATTAGTATTTTATTTGCCCCACCTTTTTTTACTACCACTCTAATAAAATCCCTGGGTAAATCCTGGTCATGCCAGTGTGCCTCCACCCTGCTGTAGACAGCTGATTACTTTGCTCAGGTGTGTTAGGAGCTGCAACAAAATATCAAGCATGGGCGTTTCTAAGAACCGAAATGAGAGGCTGTGCATTACACCACAATGTGTCCAGATGACAGGACATTAAATGAGTACAAAAAAAAGTTGTCTACCGTCTGTGCATTGACCGGCTGTGTTGGGCGTCCTGACAAGCATCTCCATCCATTCTTCTGCTCGGCTGCATGCCTTTTACAGAAACTCAGCCAGACTGCAAAACAAAAATAAGTCTGAAAGAAGAACAGCACGCACACACACACACTTTCTTGACTGCGCAACTTGTTTTTAAAAAGAAAATGCAACCCGGCAGGAATAGTGAGCTGAGCTACAGTGTTAGTGATGGGGGAAATATTCTAATGAGCATAACTTGAATTAGCAAAGAAAATATGGGACACGTTAGAAAACTTACCCGGCTCCTCCTAGATCCTCAGTACGCTTCTCAACGCGCATCAGTCTCTCCCCGTTCATTAAAATGCCACTTACATGAACCATAAAACACTTACACTTCTCTGACCAACTTCTTTCCACATCATTCACTCATTCCCTTTGAAACCCTCTTGCAGTCCCGGCCCACTCAACAGTCGCTCCTCTGTTTCGGATCCCCGCCTGCACACACTTGGTCTTTAGCTCTGCACTGGAAGGAAGACAGCAGAGTACATATTCCAGTAATGACACGATGGACCGTGTGTGTGTGTGTGTGTGTGTGTACGCGCCCCCCTGCGCTCTTCTCTGACACAGGCGCTTTTCTCAACGCGTCCACGCGGCACATGTACTGGGAAAGGGGGTCGTATTCTCCGCCCCAGCAGAGATGACCAGTGCATAATGCCCCAGAGTTTAAAGCCCACACACAAGCACGAACAATATGCAGGACACACAGAGGAGCAGCCAATGCATGCCAGCAGTGTCACTGCTTATGCGCGCCTTCATCTCCATATAAATTCACTGCTTATGGACATCTCGAAATGTCACACTTTTCATGCACTCTTCAAAAAAACAACTTTCCGATGTTTGTGCATCTAACACGGTGTAATATAGGAAAATACGTTTCAATAAAAGTTCTCGCAAACCTGACTCGAATAAAGCCCATATGCAAATACAGGAAAAGTTTCGTGAAAACGGAAAGGGTTGCTCGTCACGTTTGTCCCATATAAAGATTTAGGTGAATTTCTGGCACAACAGCGACATCTTGTGATCAAAAGGTTGTAGCACGACTTTGGTCTAGAGTAAAGTTATTGGCATGGAGCCTCACTGCACTCTACATTTTCATGTTTTTTCATGGTATTTATGTGAGATTTTTTTTATTAGTTTCGCAGGACTGAAAACTTTGCTGAACAGTTGAGTAACAAGACCTTAAAAACCTGAGAAACTGTTGTATAATAGTGTGATTTGTTCTCGAAAATGCACTCAAACAACCACACATTTCTCTTTGTTACGAGTTTATAAGTATAATCAATAAGATGAGCAGAGTGCCAGCTGTAATAGCCTACAGAACAAAACATGGAAGTAAATAAAAAGGAAAAATAAACCTTGCAATCTCCCATCTTTATTTACTTTGTAGTCAATATTGTATATCGTGTTTTACTGCTTTATTAAATTGTGACTTGACATGATATGATATGATGATATATGAAATAATATATTACGAGGTGACCTGTAGGCCATGTTGTCCCTCTATCACTGATTAGATGTGAAACTTCTCTTCTCTGCATCAATGTTATTCAAACATAAGTGTCCAGTGAAAAGATTGTAGCACAGCAGTTATGAGGACTGAGTGAAAAGAATAACATTTTTGAAATGTATCAGTCAGGATTTAGGACTCATCATAGCACAGAGCACAATAATTCATATTAATTAATTATTAATTAAGATCCTCCTTGTTTGACAAAAAAATTGAAATAAAGGGAACAGCTTTTCCCTAGCTTAGGTCTTATTTGACTGATTGTTATCAGTTTGTTGATGTAAATGTGAGTTCTCTTCACTCTCTGAGGTAAAGTTTGGTGTTCCACAAGGATCTGTTTTAGGCCCACTGCTTTTCTCTTTATATATGCTGCCTCCGGGTGAAATTATACATTAACATGCTATTAGCTTCCGTTGTTATGCTGATGATACACAGTTGTATGTTTCAGTTAAAACCGGTTGCCAGAGATCACTTTAAAAATGTTGAGGATTGTGTAAAAGACATTAGACAATTAATGCTTGATAACTAACTTCTGCTCAACTTGGATAAGACGGAAATACTTACTGTATACTAGAATTACATGCAACTAGCAATACACTTTTGGATCACGTAGCATCTCTGGATGGTCTTATCTCAGTGTGTACAGCAGTCAAAGAGTTTGGTGTGATTATTGATCCTAGTCTTGGAGGATGTGAAAAACGTTACCAGGATAGCGTTCCTTCAGCTTAGAAGAAATATTGCTACAATTAGGACATTTATGTTGTTAAAGGGTGCAGAAAAACTAGTTCATGCTTTTGTTACATCTAGATTAGAATACTGTAACGCTTTAGTGTCTGGGTGTTCGAGTAAGTGCATAAATAAGCTTCAGTTAGTTCAAAATGCAGCAGCAAGAGTCCTCACTAGATCTAGAAAATATGAGCACATCACTGCTGTTTTAATCAGTCTACACTGGCTCCCAATTAAATCTCGCATTTATTATAATATACTACTACTGACGTATAAAGCACTTAACAGTCTTGGGCTACAGTATCTTAGTTTACTTCTGTACCATTATGACCCCCCAGACCTACTTAGTTTTTAATGATCAAAATGCACATTTGTTGATACCTCAAAAAAAGACTCCTGCAGGAGGCAGATCTTTCTCTTATAAAGCCCCACAGTTATGGAACAGGCTTTCATTTAGTGTTCAGGACTCAGACACAGTATCAGTGTTCAAGTCGAGGCTAAAAACATATTTATTTAGTAAAGCCTTTTATCGGTAGGCTTTTCTTAAGTAAAGGAGCAGATCTAGAGGGATCATGAATATAGAGTGAGAGATATTTATTGAACTGGGATTATTGTACGCTGTCATCCCCTCACTCTCACACAGGTTTCTCTTATCCCAGAGATCCCTAACGTCTGTGTTACCTTCTGGCTCTCCTTTTTAGTTATGCTGCCACAGCAAGTCTTGCCAACAAGTGAGTCCCCAACTGCACAATGTCCTTAACTTTTATACAAGGATACTTAATAATCCATATTTCTCTCCACCTGTCATCTCTCTCTCTCTCTCTCTCTCTCTCTCTCTCTCTCTCTCTCTCTTTTTGGGCTAGTTAAACATGCACCAGAGGTTCCTGCCTCTCCTCGGATCTGCCCGCTTTTTTGGATGGTGTTCTCTTTGATTAGAGGATTAGAGGATGTTTCATATATACGGTCTGAGGATAAATGCAATTACAGAGTAACACAGGAGCTTTGAGAATAGATTTGAACTGTACTTAAAGTTAGCAGTCTGCTACACTGTCTCAGGACTACAGTTTGCATTTGATCACTATCAGTGCACACCTCAACATCATTTAGCTGTAATAAATGGACATTTGGTGCCACCCAGATGAGAATGGGTTCCCTCTTGGTTCTGGTTTCTGTCAAGGTTTCTTTCTTGTGCCATCTCAGGGAGTTTTTCCTTGCCACAGTCGCCACCGACTTGCTCATTAGGGACAAACTTATTCATTCTTTATTACTACATTATCTGTGTAAAGTTGCTTTGAGACAATGTCCATTGTTATAAGCAATAAACAAATATAATGAATTGAATAAAAATGTAATGTTAACAGTTCCAAGGAATAAATCTAAATTCTATAACCTGCGAGAGGACATGGAAATTCATAAAGAAGAATGGATTTCTTTGATTAAGACTAGCGTCTGATATAAACCCAAGAAAAACACAATAGTGTAAACCTAGAAATCAAGAAGAACCTTATTTAGTCAAACACTCTGCCTATTATGAATAGTATAGTTATAAACCTTTAGTTTGTGGGTCATCTATGCTACAAATATTACTGTTTGGTGATACTTGGTGTTTAATGTGTGTGTGCATGGGCTACTGCAATAGACTCTGACTAGCATAATGAAGATTATTGATGAGTAATAAATAACTGAGATTCTCATAGGATACTATCAGTGAATCAGACAAATGAGGTATAATCAAATTAAAATTAAGCATAGCTGTTAAGAAATAAGTGCAGGTGATATGTCAGTGTTGTTTGGGATGCTGCGATAATTAGAAATAGACAGAAATAAGTGGAATTATTGTTCCTTTCATGTTCTATGTTCATTTATTGTGTTCATTTATTGTGTTTATTTTGTATGTGGGCACTTTATTCAATATTTTTGCACTTGCACCCTCTTCCTATTCATTACATGGCACAAATAAAAGCAATGATTAGATTTTACAAATGTAATTATCACACCTTCATGAGCTACATGTAATTCAAGCACTTTGTTTTGTAGGATGACATGGTGAATGGCATTATGTAGTGTTCAAATTCAAATTAAATTCAAATTCAAAATTAATTTGTCACATGCACATTCATACAAAGTACGACATGCAGTGAAATGTTTTTTACGGCTGTCCAACATTTAAACATAAAAAAAGAAATAGAATATAGAGATAAAAAAAAAATAAAAAAAGTATAAAGTATAAAGTAGAGGAAAATATATGTATATACACATAAAGAATCGGCTCCCTCACCAAATTTATTATCCCTGGTTTAATCCTGAGCTCCAGTTACACATGTGGTGTCTTTTTGGAATTATTTTCTCTTGTCAGTTTCTGGTTTTCTTGATTTGCATCCAACTTTTCACATATTCATGCTGTGTAAGTGTGCAAGTGATCACTTATCAGCAGAGAAAAGTCATTGCCTTACCAACAAGTTTCTCACTCTTGCTCTCTCTCACCTGCATTTCCTCATGGCATCAATGTGATGGACTGGTATCCCATCTACGTAGGGTGTATTACCTCCTTGTGCTTAGTGATTCTGTCCACAAGGCCTCAGCAACCATTACCAAAATAAGGCAGTTACTGAAGATGTATGAATTACATTTCACTTAGCTGTAGAAACAAACTAATATAAAACCATTAAACAAAGATTGCATGCTAGTAGACATGTTAATAACAGCCTTTGCCTCATATATGAACATTCTGTGTTCATATATGAGGCATATCTGTGAGAATATGTGCAGAATAAATAATACTTAAATGCAAACTTTAGATAAATAACTAATTTGTGTTGGAGCTGAAAAAAGAGTATAAACCATTCAGTTCTGTGGAACGAGGAAATAAGAAACATGTTAAATCTACTCTTTCCCATCAGTGTGTGTATAAGCAGGTTCTGGGTTTCGCCTGTCATGTACCTGATAAGTACTTGATTAATGCTTTTGTGGTAGATTAATACACAGGTGAGGTGCAGATCCCAATGTGTTATACAATACCTAATCAAATCTAAACACATATCTTCCCACACTGTTCTATGTCAATCACAGTACTTTGGTTTGCATCAAGGTACACGGCTCTCGTTTTTATTTAATCAATCAGACTTAATTAGTTAGTTGTTTATTTAGAAGGTCAATTTGAGAAAGTAATGAACTACTATCCAAAGCTTGCCAAATGAATAATTAGGATTTTTTTTTATCAGTCATAATGTTTAAGTGATAGGCTTACTTGGTTTCATTTCAAAACAGTACCAAATTAATATGGAACAAAGAAAAAACAATAATTTATGTGTTTATAACTAAGAGACATGAATCAAAAATTCAAAAAAATTACCTTTTTAAGAAAAAAATTATTTTGAATTTGATGGCTGCAACATGTCCCAAAAAATCTAGGATGGTGCAGCAAAGTCTGTAAAAAGTATGTGTTATTTAAATGAAATATTTGTAGGAGAACTTTTCAACTAATTATGTTAATTGACAACAGGTCAGTAAGATGATTGGTTATAAATAATGTATCTTATAGAGACAGAGTCTATCAAAAGTAAAGATGGGCAGAGCTTCACCAATCTGTTAAAGACTGTGTCTAAAATTGTGGAGCAATTTCAGAATAATGTTCCTAAACATGAATTTGCCAAACAGTTGAATACCTCATCATTCATACAATACATAATATCATCAAAAGCTGCAAAGAATCAGGAGAAATCTTAAGAAACCTGGGAAAACAGTTCTGTGGTCAGACGATTTGAAATTTGTATTTCTTTTTGCGAGTCATGGACACCATGTCATCTGGACTAAAGAGGAGATGGAACATCTGACTTGTTATCAGAACACCCAGAACTTTTGCTACAATCAGCTACAATCCTGTGTCAGACACATATAAAACAACATAAGCCAAAACTTTAGCAACTGGTCTCCTCAGTTCTTAGATGTATACAGAAGACATGATACTACAAAGTAATAAATATGGCCCTGTCCCAACATTTTTTTGACCTGTTGCAGCCATCATATTCAAAAGAACCTTTTCCTTAAAATGTTTAGTTTAAACATTTAATATGGTTTATTTTGTTTCATTGTGAATAGAATAGTGATTTATGAGCTTTGCAAATCATTGCATTCTGTTTTTATTTATGTTTACACAGTGTCCCATCTCTTTTGAAATTAGGGTTGTACTTTAAGAGTCAGTAATGAAACTTGGGTATTGCAAGTACCCATGGATGTACAACATGGGAATTGCAAGAAGTGCAATTTACATTACATTTGCATCTGCATTACATTTAATCTCCTTAATGGGAGATTAAATGTAATGCAGATGCAAATGTAATGTAAATGCGCATGTAGATGTAAATGTAATGCACATTCCTTTGAGTGTTCATATTCTAATATAATATTATCCAGATTTTAATAAGTTATGCAAAAAAAAAAATGTTGAATTGGAAAACTATCCACAAGTTTGTAGAATATTTATTAAAGTAATTCAAAAACCATTCAGAAACTTCTATTCTGTGTGTTTATCAACATATGCTACAGATCTGGTAGGCACTTTGATTAAAGACCACTGAAGTTTTTTTTTTACTTTTGTGTGAATGTGCAGATTACCCAGCGGCTGATATACTTTATACTTAATATTTTATATCTAGTATATTCCACAGAATTGAATGTAAAAGAAAATTGTACAAAAGTGTTCATTAAATTCTTCTTCTTCTTCTTTCGGCTTCTCCCATTAGGGGTCGCTCAGCGGATCATCCGTCTCCATATCCCCCTGTCCTCTACATCTGCCTCTTTCAACCCAACTACCTGCATGTCTTCCCTCACTATATCTATAAAGCTTCTCCTTGGCCTTTCATTTTTCCTCCTTCCTGGTGGCTCCACCCTCAGCATTCTCCTACCAATATACCCCATGTTCCTCCTCTGCACGTCTAAAGCATCTCAATCGTGCCTCCCTCACCTTGTCTCCAAAACATCCTACATGCGCTGTCCCTCTGATAAACTAATTTCTAATCCTGTTAATCATCGTCACTCTTAACGAAAACCTCACCATCTTCAGCTCTGCTACCTCCAGCTCCACCTCCTGTCTTTTACTCAATGTCACTGTCTCTAAACCATACAACATCGCAGGTCTCACCACTGTCCTATAAACTTTCCCTTTCACTCTTACAGATACCATTCTATCACAAAGCACTTCTGCCAAACTTCTCCAACCCACTCTACCCTGCCTGCACTCTTTTCTTCACTTCTCCAACACACTCTCCATTACTTTGCACTGTTGACCCCAGGTACCTCAACTCCTCCACACATGTACTCTATCTTACTCCTACTGACTTTCATTCCCCTTCTCTCCAGCATGTTTCTCCAGCTCTCCACCTGCTACCTACTCTCACAACAAATCACAATATCATCCGCAAACAACATAGTCCACGGAGACTCCTGTCTGACCTCGTCCATCAACCTGCCCATCACCATTGCAAACAGGAAAGGGCTCAGAGCTGATCCTTGATGCAGTCCAACCTTCACCTTGAACCAGTCTGTCGTTTCTTCTGCACACTTCACTGCTGTCACACTGTCCTCATACATGTCCTGCACCACCCTCACATACTTCTCTGACACACCTGACTTCATCATACGTTACCACAACTCCTCTCTCTGCACCCTGTCATACACTTTCTCTGAATCCAGAAACACATGATACAACTCCTTCTGACCTTCTCTATACTTCTCAATCAACATTTTCAAAGCAAATAATGGGTCTGTGGTGCTCTTCCTAAGCATGAAACCATACTGCTGCTCACAGATGGTCCCTTCTTCTCTCAGCCTGGCTTCCACTACTTTTTCCCATAACTTCATAGTGTGACTAATCAACTTAATTTCCCTGTAGTTACTGCAGGTCTGCACATCTCCCTTATTCCTAAAAACCAGTACCAGCAAACTCCTTCTCCATTCCTCAGGCATCGACTTTTCATCCTCTTAAGCACTGCTCTCACTCCCTCCTTAATAATCCTATCAAATTCCTTCTTCACCATCTCCACATCATCCAACCTTCTCTCTCTCTCAATTTCCTTGTTCATCAGCCGCTCAAAATACTCCCTTCATCCTCTCAACGCACTTTCATCATTAGTCAACACATTTTCACCTCCATCTTTTATTGCTCTAACTTGCAGCACATCCCTCCCAGCTCGGTCCCTCTGCCTGGCCAATCGGTATAAATCCTTTTCTCCTTCCTTAGTGTCCAACTTCACATACAGCTCCTCATATGCCTTTTCCTTGGCTTTTTCCACATCCCTCTTCACCTGCTGCCGCATCTCCTTGTACTCCTGCCTACTTTTCTCATCTCTCTGCCGAACCCAATTCTGTTTTGCCAATCTCTTTTTCCTTATGCTTTCCTACACTTCCTTATAACACCACCATGTCTCTTTGTCTTTCTTTCTATTTCCAGAAGTCACACCAAGTACCTTTCTAGCTGTCTCCTTTATCACTTCTGCAGTAGCAGAAGTAACAGTAGTCTCCAGCACCTCTTCACCACCACCGAGCCCCTGTCTGACCTCTTCCCTGAATCTCTCTCTACAGTCTTTCTCCTTTAGTTTACACTATCTTATTCTTTTTTCAGTCCTTACTCTCCTCCTCTTATTCGTCACCTCCAAAGCCATTCTACAGACCACCATCCGATGTTGTCTAGCTACACTGTCCCCTGGCAAAACCTTACAGTCTCCAATCTCCTTCAGGTTGCATCTCCTACATAGAACATAGTCCACCTGTGTGCACCTTCCTCCACTCTTATACGTCACCCTATAATCCTCCTTTTTAAAAAAAATAAGTATCAATAAATTTTGTATTAGTTTATTAAATTATTAGTAAATACAAAATGTAATTATTGTTTACATTTTGATTAGGAGTAGTAAAGGCATCACACCACCGTGTTTTTGATGCATTTTCTATAATGACACCCACATACACGTTTTTTGGTGTGAATTGCCTAATATTTGAAAACTGTTCAATAATATACAGAAATAAAGCTAAGAAATAAAACACATTCTGAAGTAAACATACTGATTGTTTTCTCTGTGTTCTAGCTGGAGTATAATACATACATATACATATATACAACTGTATAATATACAGTAGGTCTGTATAATATACAGTAGGTTTACTGGCAGTGCTATTTTGTGTTTTGTGTATTTGTCCTACACTGTCTTGTGTTATCTTTGCACTGTCTATCTTGCAATGTTTGCACCAGCTTGCACACGATGCACTTTATGTGGCAAGGACGCTTACTAGTCCTTAGCGCTGTTTTTCTGTTATGTAGCTTTATGTTGTTTTATGTAGCACCAGGGTTCTGGAGGAACGTTGTCTCATTTTGTTCTGTACTGCGTCAGCTATAAATGGTTACAATGACAATAAAAGCTTCTTGACTTGACTTGACTTGACTTGACTTGCGTGTTCAATCTGTGTGATACAGAGAGATAAAACAAGCATTTAAATTTGTAAAGTCTACCTCTATAAATATACAGTGGAACCTGGTTATGTCGATGTCCTAGGGGGTCGCCAAAAAAGCATCGAGATAACCAATGATCGAGATAAACGAAAATCAAAATGGCGGCAATATATAACGTGCTTGAAATTTCTTTATGTACATGATGTGCGTTAATAAATGAGAATGTGCATGCACGTGTTTTTGAAGTTTTTTTTTTACACATCAGCGTTGCCGCGATTTGTTTGATGAAGGCATGCTATAAAAATACATACAGTACATGTTTATCTGTCAGGAATCCACCTGCCACGCCCCCTTCGGCCCCCTTCAGCGTGTCAGGTGCTTTCTCGGCCGCTTTCTCTGAAGCTCCCAGCTTCAATCGCGCACATATGGTGCTCGTTTAGCATCATCACCAGCTCCTATTTAAACTTCCACACTCTCACTGTCCGTTATTGTTGGTATATGTTGGTTCACGGCGGTCGTTGTTATCGCTCATGTGTATCCCGGTACGTGCCATTTCCACCGGCACTCTCTTAACGGCTGCTCTTTTCTTCCCAAAGCGCACCGCGGATTCCCCCCCGATCCTGCCGTTGTTCATTCTATGCTTTTGCTGCTCATCCCACGTTCCGCGCCGCCAAGCGGCTTCGCCTCCGTTCATCGCATAAAATTTAACAACAAAAGGCATATGTGCACTAACTAACAGCAGAGATTCACCAGTATACAATACAACACCCGCGAGTTCTTCTGCGGCTGCACCGAGATAACCGATGTTAAATGGCAAATTTTTCCCCCCTTGTGCTCGAGATATCAGGGTTCGGCGACATAAAAGAATCGACATAACCGATAAAAAATGCTAAGACAAAGCGAGAATTTGCCGGTTCCACTTCAAAAACGTCGACTTAATAGGGTTGTCGAGATAACCGAGGTCGAGATAACCGGGTTCCACTGTATATTTCTTTGAGAATTTTCCTCATTCATTCAGTTGTTTCTGTTGAACTTGGCTTACATACACAAACTTCAAAAATGAATCTTTAGCTGACTCTTGTCATATTTTTATACTGTCTTTAGACTTTACACAATCAAATTGTATACATCTATGGCTTTATCTGAACTTAACAGCTGTTTAGTTGTACTTGGCTTAAATATCATCACACAATTTTGTGTTGTTATAAACATGGGAAAACTATTATAGTTTATTTATTTCCTCATTAGCTTAATGGCGGTTGCCTCCTTGCTAACTCTCTCCTGGGGCTATGCTTTAGGTACCACTACAGAATCTGCATTCATTAATGCAGGGCTTTGTCAAAGAACACTGTAACACAGACCAGATTCAGTGTTGCTGCCTTTTTGCTGATATGAGAGCTGTTTTACTGATATGACAAAAGCCACTTAGTGAGAGCTGCCTAATGATACAAGCATTTACCCAGCTACTTACGTCATATCGTTTGACTTTTTGTACCCTGCAAACAAGGTGTTGTTAGTAAGTAAGCTGTACCATCATGCACAGTGTGGCTAATACTGGGTATTACTGGATGAATTCTATTCTGATTACTTTTCTAAAACTCTGATGGCACTATGAGATGTTGGCAAAGCCGGTTTGGGCACATACAAGGTGTGTTATGGTAAATAGTGCAGTTTTTAGTGTACACAGTCTGAGCTCCATCACAGAGCGTGTGTGTTTGTGTGTGTGTAAGAGAGATACTTGTTTAAAATTGCTTGTTGGAAGAGCATTTCTTTTCCCCCTGATGATTACTGAGATCAAATCCTGAACAGATCCTTTCCAAAGCTTTATCTCACACTCTCTCTCTCTCTCTCTCACACACCCATGTTTCTCTGTTGAAAAATGACTGTTATCAACTCCATAAAACAGTCATTTATCAATCACAGAGATGCATGTTGGAGAAAAAACCTACACGGTTGCTCCACTACACTAGTAAAGATTACTATAAGATTGAG
Organism: Silurus meridionalis; assembly: GCF_014805685.1. Classification (NCBI taxonomy): domain Eukaryota; kingdom Metazoa; phylum Chordata; class Actinopteri; order Siluriformes; family Siluridae; genus Silurus; species Silurus meridionalis. The sequence continues at coordinate 20,607,850 of NC_060886.1, forward strand.
ATACACAAACATCCTAGATCACTGTCCTGTCCTTATTCCAAGCAAAAGTGGCAGTAGCTATAAAGAGCTTCACGAGAGAACCGGAATTACGTCAAATGGATTATGTATAAACACATTTGTCTGATAGAGCAGCCACATCTTTCCCTCTTTCACATACCCCTAATACGTAATACATAAGTGTGTGCAATCAGCTTCTTGTGTTTGTGTTGGTTACTGGGGAGGGGCCAGAACAGCAATAATCTCTATCTGCTAATCTCTCTACTGTTTACAGAGGGACAGAGAACAATGACAGAAGGAGAACTTCCTTTGCATTAGAGTAGATACCATGAGTAAAGTTGATTACACCAATACACTACTACAGAACATCTGAACCAGCAATATGGTAGTTGTTGTGTTATAAGGAAAAACTAGCTAGTGGGTCAGGACTGGTGAGGACAGTATCCAGATACAGAACAACAGTTAGTGCCAAGTTTATGGCACCCAACATTAGATTTATAGCTGCACTTTACAGATTTTCACCTTCAGTTATTTTATAAGTAAGTGTAAATTGAAATGACCTTTACTCTCTCATGTCTTTCAGTGGCTCCAATTCAATGTCCTGCACGTTGTCAACTATACCTAGATACATGTGCCTAGAAAATATATCAGCACAGTAAACAGAATTCAGTCACTATTACAAACGTTTTATTGATTGTTAAGTAAATGTCGCTGTTTTGGGTTTGCAGTGTATTCAGAGTCTATCCTGGATCACTAGGCGCTAGGTTGGGATACAACCTGGATGGAACGACAATCAGTCACAAGGAATTATGCACATAGAGTACATTCACATATAGGGGTTAGAGAAAAACAGTTCATACCAGTACTTTTTTTGGGGGGAAGGTATGAAAGAAACCAGATAACCCAGTGAAAACCTATGAAGACATCACAAAACCAAACACACCAGTAAGGTTAGAACACAGGTGTCAGAAAGAATGTAGGAGAATATTACAAATAATAGTTTCTCAGAGTTTACTGTGAGGCAACAGGTGGAATATGATATTTATATCACCTTTATTATAAATATATACACTCACCGGGCACTTTATTAGGTACTCCTTTCTAGTACCGGGTTGGATCCCATTTTGCCTTCAGAACTGACTTAATCATCCATGATGCGAATCTCCTGTTCCACCACATCCCAAAGGTGCTCTATTGGATTGAGATCTGGTGACTGTGGAGGCCATTTGAGTACAGTGAACTCATTGTCATGTTCAAGAAACCAGTCTGAGATGATTCACGCTTTATGACATGGCGCGTTATCCTGTTGGAAGTAGGGTAAACTGTGGTCACAAAGGGATGGACATGGTCAGCAACAATACTCAGGTAGGCTGTGGCATTGACACGATGCTTAATTGGTACTAATGGGCCAAGAAAATATCCCCCACACCATTACACCACCACCACCAGCCTGAAACGTTGACACAAGGCAGGATGGATCCATGCTTTCATGTTGTTGACGCCAAATTCTGACCCTACCATCCGAATGTTGCAGCAGAAATCTAGACTCATCAGACCAGGCAACGTTTTTCCAATCTTCTATTGTCCAATTTTGGTGAGCCTGTGCGAACTGTAGCCTCAGTTTCCTGTTCTTAGCTGTCAGGAGTGGCACCCGGTGTGGTCTTCTGCTGCTGTAGCCCATCCGCCTCAAGGTTCGTTGTGTTGTGCGTTCAGAGATGCTTTTCTGCATACCTCAGTTGTAACGAGTGTTTTTTTAAGTTACTGTTGCCTTTCTATCAGCTCGAACCAGTCTGGCCATTCTCCTCTGACCTCTGGCATCAACAAGGCATTTGCGCCCACAGAACTGCCGCTCCCTGGATATTTTTTCTTTTTCGGACTATTCTCTGTAAACGCTAGAGATGGTTGTACGTGAAAATCCCAGTGGATCAGCAGTTTCTGAAATAAGCAGACCATGTTCAAAGTCACTTAAATCACCTTTCTTCCCCATTCTGACGCTCGGTTTGAACTGCAGCAGATCGTCTTGACCAGGTCTACATGCCTAAATGCATTGAGTTGCTGCCATGTGATTGGCCGATTCGAAATTTGCGTTAACGAGCAGTTGGACAGGTGTACCTAATAGCGTGGCCAGTGAGTGTATATAATAATAATAATAATAATAATAATAATAATAATAATATTTACACACCAACCCCCAAACTTTCAATGAGCTACCACTTTCCACGTATACTTTTCCTGACTTCTGTAATAGCTGTGTATGCACAGTGGCACAGCATGTATAGTGTTAAATCAGAGACAACAAAGTCAGGCTTCTAATGTGTTGCCGTTCCTCTGTGTTCTATGTTTTCTCCCATTGTCCAAAACAAGTAGGTAAACAAACTGCCCGGTAAATACATTTCCTATAGGTGCAAAATGAATTAATGAATAGTGATTTGATAAATGTAACACACTCAATGCTCTTCTTCGGTTGTTCTTAGTATGTCTAAAGGTTAAACGCAAACACTATTCCATGAGAATTCCCAATTTTCTCCAAAATAAGAGAACAGCAGTGAGTAACCACCTGAGACCCAGAGAGTATGATTTAGATCATAGTGAAACTCATTACATTAGTGCTCCCTTGCAGAAGCGCACACAAGGTTAGCAGTAATAGATTTATTTAGGATGATTGCTTGTCTGGTCTTACAAGGTGACATAAATAATGAAGGATGTTTGAGGAAGTCGGAAATCACTGTGACCTACCAGTTTTTTCTTCTTCCCTATTTAGGGGATGGGGCCGAGGGAGGGATCAAGGGTTCAAGGTACCAAGAAATGGGAAGCGACTCGGACTGTATGATATTCACATGACGCTGCCTGTATGTAACACGAGCTTCCAGTCGGTCAAATAATCCAGGATCTTGTGGTCAGTGATCGAGTACGGGATGTAATCGAATCTTCGAGTACAGGATGCGATCACGTTTCATGGTGGACGGTTTGAAGGGATTGCCATTTTAACTTCTTTAAGTGTAAAGCTGTGATTTGTTCGACCTGGACAGATGTTCATCACACATCCATGCGAGAGACAAGCCTAGAAATGTCCACATGGGTTTTTGAGAAGACATGCGTGCTATTTCGAGAAGGGAAGGTTAACATCTGTGCAGCAGGAACAGCTGAGAGCGGCGCTTTAACTCCAGCATAATGAAGCTTTCAAAGTTTCACAGAGCTGCAATAGCGGCTCTCCTCACCTTCTGTACACCTGTGAGTTATTTATCATATTATGAAATTATTTTTCTGCAGTTTATTGAGTAATAATGCGTATTTAATGGCAAATATTGCAATGAAGTCCACAAGTAATCAGATGGTTTATAAATTGTCTGTATTATACAACTTAGTAATTTTTTGACACCTTTTTAAGCAACTGTTTTGAGCAGCATTTATTAGGACATTGCTTTTAGTGTCGAATACCTTAAAACAACACGTTTTCTTTGTGGCTTCTTATTTGCAGCTTGGCCAGAGGTTATTGTATATGTTTAATATAATTCAATTAAAAATTACCTTCAACAACGAATACATAATCCAAAAACACTACCCAAAACCTCTGAAACGAACAGTTACATTGTATGTGCAAGCCCACATTTATTGCATATAATATAACCAGGAAAATAAAATCAAATTATAATTGCGTCACCACATCGTAACTTACACATGAAGAAACATTTATATAAATCTAGCTCGCCTCAAACATCTTGTATTAATTTTGCTATTATGAAATATGCACTTTTGTTGAACAATTTCTACTATAATAATCTAATGAATATTTAATATTTCTTTATTTTTTTTACTTTTTATGTTTTTTTTTTTGTCTAATAGTTTGAATATGATATTTTCCCCTCATGGTTATTGATATACAAAGTTTGCGCTTGATTTTGCAAAACCAATATTTGCCCAGCTTTATATGTAATGTGGTAGCATCTAAAATATCTAACATGTATTAAGCTAAAAAAACGCACACAAACATTTAAGACTGGATCCTTAGGGTCAGAAATTAGATTATTTTAAAAATTCATATTGAATGACTACCTAGCAGTCTAATATAAATGATTGTTTTTGTGTATGCAGGTAAAATCCATCCCTTTAGAGTGTGATCCAGAGTACATGTGGCTTCAGGAGGAGGAGAAGTGCAACAACATCATCCACCAAGAAAACATTACACACACTAACTCCACAGGTATTTCATACACACTTTTACATATGTGTGTATTAAATACTAAATACTTGAATGCATTAGTAAGGTGGATAAACAATACATTTTGAGTTATATTTTAAATATGTACAGTACACATATATGGTTAGCAAATATGCTAAATAAACACCATAATGCATTGTTATGATATTAAACATGTACCCTCATTCACCCCAACCGGTTCCCATGCCCAACCTGAACATTGTCACTGAGTCAGTATTTCCTTAGACATTTACAGGATATTTAATTTCTGTTGCTGCATTTATTGTTGTTGAAATGCAATAATAAAAAATTAAATATCCTGTAAATTCTGCATAAATTTCATATTTAGACCTGCATAATTGTTACTAGGGCTGTCAGCAACCAGGCTTGTACACACACTATAAATACTGATCTGTCAGTGCATTGACATTAAAATAACACTAAAATGCAAAACAGGTCTCTCTCTCTCTCTCTCTCTCTCTCTCTCTCTCTCTCTCTCTCTCTCTCTCTCAATCATCACATATATCATCCAAGACAGAGAGATCCACATTTATTTCAACCTGTGTGAAACACACTTACAATAACAAGCTGCCTGTGTATTCCTGCTATACATCAGAGAACCAAGATGTTACAGCAGTAGAGAGAATGGTTGAATCCTTAATGTCTGCTGTCTTAAAAGGAAAACATTCATCAGCATGTGAATGACTCCTCTGGGTTGATTGATACTGTGTGTTGTTGTGTATGTGTGTAGTTCCTGATTCCTTCTGACTGATTGTATCTTCTGGCTGGCTTACCCAATTACAGCTACTACACATGAGGAGACTATTTAGATTGCATTATCGGTTATCACATTATTGTATATGATGCACATGTTTAGGGCTAAATATTAAAGTGAATAAAAAAGTTTCAGAGGAGTTTTGGAGATTCACTTGTAAGATATTTTTGGCTGATGTAGAGATATTTATTTCCTGTAAGCATTATCGGCAAAAAACATTTTGTTTATTTCTCATCATTCTGAACAAAAACATAATGTTTTTTTTTTCATTATTAACCTATGAACTTTAAAAAGCAAAGCATGTCTGCCAAATGGTAAACATTCTGTGCTCATAATGTTCAAAGACAATTAATGCTAATGCAATCATCTCTCCTTATATAACCCCTGCAGGCTGCAGTGCATTATGGGATGATGTGAACTGCTGGCCTCATGCAAAGATTGGAGATGTGATTTCTCAAAAATGCCCAACCTTTCTAAGGGTCAAAGGTTAGTTTCTTGGTGCTTTTTCGTAATTAAAATAATTCAGCACAGATATGTTATTATAGATGATGTATGCATTTATCCAAATGAACAGGAAGTATAAGGAGAAATTGTACAGAGAATGGCTGGTCTGATCCGTTCCCACCGTATATGCTGGCCTGCGGATCTGAGAATGGCATAGTGCACCCTCCCTCAGAAATGGTATGATTACCACAACCTCAGACATAATACTGGTTTAAAGTAATTTGGCAGCATTTTCAACCTAATCTTGATGTGTGGTGTACTAGCTTTGATTACTAGAGACAAGAATTTCAACAAATTGATTTGTTCTGAAAACACTCATTCTTGTTAGTTGAAACTCGCGTATAGGGTTAAAATCTGTTCATTTTCATCAATATTTTTCCAGTTATCTTCAGCAGACACAATATTCTGTCCTTTTTAATACTTTTAACAATGCACAAAGCAGCTTAACAGGAATAAACAGATTTATGAATACACATTTAAATTTCATAAATGTATCCCTAATCAACAAGCTAGAAGCAATAACGGCAAGGAACTCAATTAGATGTGTGAGGAAACCTGAGGGAAACTTACACAATAAGAAATTCATCCTCATCTGTGTGGACATTCATTCATTATAGTTTAATCATTTCTGAAGTTATCAGCTGTTCACTGATGGTCACAGTAGCAAAACTGTCAAAAGTCCAAAGCCATCCTCATGGTAAGTTGTACCATCGTGGGAAATCTGTGTAGAGCCATCCTCAGCAGCAATGAAATAGGGCATCAGGGTGGATCCAGCAGTTCTGAAGAGCAGAATGGGACAGTATAGTACTTTAGTAGCAGGTTATGCTCAACAATGGGAGAAAGAGAGAGTGTGAGAAAGAGAGAGAGAGAGAGAGAGAGAGAGAGAGGGCTTTGGAAAATCTAAATCAGTCCAAATGAATGAATTTTCAGTTCATTGCTGTAAATATATTGCTAAAAATACTTGACCTTGCTTCATGTATAGGGAATTATCCATGAATTTGTCATCATGTTTAGACTATGGCATTCCTTGTTTGCTTGCATTAGTCATGGAGGCCTGGCTTGTCTGGAGCCTGTCAGGAATGAGTAAACGTAAGGAGCACTTTACTTCAATTGTGGTGTCTGTGGTTTTTTTTGCAGACACGTCTGGGTAGTTTGAGTGATTTATTATTCCAAAACACTAGCTGGTGTCATGGTTCCAAAAGGCTTTCAAAAAAAGATACATAAAATCTTGTAGCAGATGTTTCCCAATTTTAATCAACTAACTGTCTGTGCTGAGGTTGAAATTCTGGAAAACACCTTCTTTTAAGAATTTCAGCCAGGAATATTCATACGTCATAAATGTTTTAATGTTGTTAAAATTCTACAATAGTTCTGGCCCGCCTTCATTGGCTAACAATGAATTTCCTTGATAAATTGTAACATGCTAGTGATAATGTACTAGACATTGCATGGTGAAGGTGTTAAATATACAGTAATCCCCTGTTTATCGTGGTGGTTATGTTCCAAAACCTTCCCGCGATAAACGAAAAACCGCAATAAACTGACCCAAAAATGCTATTTGTACTGTACTGTATAAACATTTTATAATCAATAATTATATTTTTATTAAAACATTTAATTATTTCAACATAAAACTCCATAAAAACAATTCCCTATAAGTTTTTTGGTCTATCGTGCTATCCGCAAGAGAAATGCAATTCCGCGATAAACCAGGGCATGAGATTCGAACCGAGGTAAAGTGGGGGATTACTGTATTTCTGAATTGCTGTTTGCTTAATAACATAAGGAGCTAGAATTCCTAAATAAATAGAGAAAAAAAATCATGCATAGTTTTCATTCTTTGCTGCAGATGTAGTAGACTGATATCAGCTTGAAAAAAATAATGAAATATATATATATATATATATATATATATATATATATATATATATATATATATATATATATAAAATACTATTCTGCCCTAATCCATAAAATCAGCATAAAAACCTGTGATATTTATGACTTGTTTAGTCTAGTGTATGTGTATATGTGTGTGTGTGTGCGTGTGTGTGTGTGTGTGTGTGTGTGTAGATGCTGGTGTCACATGAGTACTTCATATGGGTAAAGATCATGTACTCATTGGGGTACAGCATCTCTGTGATCTCCCTCACCATTGCTATCATGCTGCTGTGTGTGTTCAGGTACAGCCTTGTAAGTGTGTGTATAGTACCTTTAATATAAGCCTAATAAATCTGTCATTAACAAAAATACATTACGGAATGTTTCCTTTTCTCAGAAAACTCCACTGCACACGGAATTTCATCCACATGCAGCTCTTTCTGTCCTTCATTTTGCGAGCTGTTTTCATTTTCATCAGAGATGCGGCGCTACACAAATCACAGGATTATTACCACTGTGAATCTCACCCGGTACACACAGCACTCTTTTGCATAAAATATGCCCACATAAATTAGGAATACACCAGTGGTGGGCGGTCAGCGCCAGCAAAGCCTTCTCTGCTGGCCTAAACACTATCAGAAGCACTGACCTACATTTACAACTTAAATTCTAATATTTGTTCCATAAAATTGTATTAATTTATTTCCAACAGGTAATTCTCTTCATTTTGTAGTGTTTCTTTTGGCTGCAATGCTTCCAGTACGTGTATGTGGATGTTAGATGTTTTTGTCCAATCAGATTTTAGCCTCTATATGCTGCCATGTCAATCTAATCTGCCCAGTACCTTTAAAGTCAGTACTGCTGGCTCTTTTACCATAGAGAATATTATCAATGGGTCTGTTTCTTTAACCAATCAGATTTCAAATTTGCCTCACAGTTGTAGTGTAGAGGTTTGGAGTCTTAACTGGGTTTCTTGCTTTAGTAAAATGGTTTTCACGCTCTCTCTCTCTCTCTCTCTCTCTCTCTCTCTCTCTCTCTCTCCACACTGAAGGCCCAGGTACCAAATGCACGGCCCGCCACTGGAATACACATTATAGTTATAGCAATATATAATTTACATTATCAGTTAACATAGATAAATGTGTTATTTACTGACTGTAAATTATGAATTTGTAATTTCTTTCAGGTTGGCTGTAAGGTTGCACTGATTTTTTCAAATTTTGGCATACTGGCCAACTATAGCTGGTTGCTGGTAGAGGGCCATTACCTGCATAGCCTCATTCACCTGTCTTTACATTCCCCAAGAAAACGCCGGCAGTGGTACATCAGCTTTGGCTGGGGTATGTCACAATAAATTACTTCTGTAGCTCATCCAACTAATGACCCAGAGGTTTTTGATTCAACATGGATATGAACATGCAAAACTCCACCCAGACAATAACCTAAGAAACAAACCAGAGGCCCTGGAGCAGTCAGATTAATGCTACTCACTGCACCACCAATTGCTTTCTGACTACAGAAAATCTTGTTGACCAGAAATGAAGTTATTAAGCAAGTAAAATCTTACTGGCATTGATAAACATGCAGTAAACTAAACAAGAGACAGATGATTGGTATACAATACTTTCTTCTGTAATTAATTAAATGTATTTAAAAATATTAATTTTAGGAAGGCGATAACATTGAATCACGTAATTTAAAAAAACATCACCGTATAAAAATATTTTAGGTTCAATTTAAAGAAAAACGATTTTTTATTTAAAAAAAAAAAAAATGTTGCTCCTTTTCAAGAAGGCTGCCAATATTTGCCCTGTGGATTCCAGAATCTCTTTTTGCACATTTCTCTCAAATACGCTAGCAAACATTAAAATCTCTTAAGCACACATACAAATATGTACATGGTGTTTTGTTCTTTTAGCAACAATTCACTATTATTTAATGTTATAATAATTAATTAGACTGGCATGTGATAGATCAGTGGTTAAGGTGTTGGATTTCTGATCGGAATTATGTTTTTATTTATTTTTTAATCCCAGCATCACCAAGCTGCTACTGTTGGGCAGCAAGGACATTAATCTTAAACTTCTGACTATATATATATATATATATATATATATATATATATATATATATATATATATAATATATTTATAACTTATCATAATTGCAAGACGCTCTGGATAGTGTTGTAATGCCATAAATATAATGTAAATGTGAATGATAAATGTGCAATCTTGTACTGCTGAGATAAACTTTGGCTGTGTTCATTTTCACTCAGGCACGCCTATGTTCATCGTCATTATGTGGAGTGTCGCCAAATATCTGGAGGAGGATGAAGGGTGTGTTCAGACAAACCATCAATACAACATAGTGCCACAATCATGTAAAGCATTGACAGAAGTTCAAGCTTAAGTTTCCAAATAGTTGCAATGTCCTCATTTGTCTGATAATTTGAACTGGCAAACACAATACATGTACATATACACATATAGTTTCATGTTCACTACATTACACGTCATTTATTACGACATATACTGATTTGTATCGTTCTGAAATTTCGCATATTGCCAGATTTATTATTATTAGATTTCTGCAAAAAAATATATTTATCTGCCTACCATTAAGCGAATCAAGGTCACTGTTTGGATTGAAGTCAGTTATTACCAATAACAGCATGTTACAGTGTTTTATTCATATCACAGCCTTTAAGTAAACCCAAGACACCAGACATATTTCAACACAGTCACACACCATTTTGTTATATAGTTACAAGTTATAATCTATTGATTTGTGTTAATGGATACGAATTTCCCTTTTTTTCATGTCATTTAGCATGACTGGCTCCATTTGGCTCCGGCACCATAGCAGTGGAGGCTAAGGATCATATGTAAAGCTGACAAAAATGCCAAATGTAATCTTTTTTTATCAGAGAATAAGGCAGAAAATATAGGATTAGGGTTAGGATTAGAGTTATACTGTAATAAATGTGTATTTCTCTAATTAACGCAGTCTCCTTAATTAACATGGAGAATATATTGACTTATTTTGACTGGAACAAACCACAGACGATGGTTTATAACAGCGAGTATCTTACAGAATATAATGCAATAAAAATAAGGATACAATCTCCTGATTAGATGTTGAGTTATAGTGCTTGAAGATTAAAAAATCAATAACAAATGAGAAAAGAACATGTGAAAAAAAAATGGCCGAACACCAAAAATACTTCTTATTGAAATACATTGCGTGGAAAGTCATGCTAAGTGACATGAAAAAAAGGAAATTTGTGTCCATGAACATGAATCAATAGATTAAATTTTGTGACTATATCATGAAATGCTGTGAGACTGGGCTCCATTTTTTGACTGACTGCCTACATATGAAGTCATAAGACAATTGTGAAAATATAGGAAAATTACACCCCTTAATACATAACCTGCATGTTGCAAGATGTGACAGTAAAATGTTTTGTATTGCAGAACTGATTGATATTACTGGCAACTGATGCATGTGCTGGAAAATGAAACCCCCTTCACTTGCACCTCATTAAATGGAGTAATCTTGGTGATATTTTTCTGTGTGTGTGTGTGTGTGTGTGTGTGTGTGTGTGTGTGTGTGTGTGTGTGTGTGTGTGTGTGTGTGTGTGTGTGTGTGCATTTTCAGGTGTTGGGAGACAAGAAGCAGAGGCTGGATCTGGTGGATTCTGAGAGTTCCTGTAATCCTGTCCATTACTGTAAGCAAAATATAGACATGCTTTCACACAGTCGGAAGAACTTGTATCTGTCATCTTTATAATTGGAAATCTTTCACCTGTCACATTTCATCTACTCTCATCAAAAATATATACAAGATCTAAATGACATAAATATTGATAGCTTATTGTTGTTGTAATTGTTACATTACCATATAAATAGCATGTTTATTTATTTCCTGAATTGGCTAAAGTTTGTTCGCTGTGTTTGTTTTCATTCGACATCACTCAGGTGAACCTCCTGTTTTTCCTGAGAATCATACAGACAATTGTAAGCAAGATGAGAGCTCCGGACATGATTGGAAATGAGTTTAAACAGCACAAGTAAGTTAAACAGCCAGCACAGAGAGCAATATAAAAATGCAATGTTCCAGGCAAACAGGAAAGAGGAAAAAGACACAGAACAGATGGAACAATTCTGTATTTTAGTTTTACATACTTTTGTGATGCTGTTCATCTGCTGTATTGCATGAAGGAAGCTGGCCAAGTCCACACTGCTGCTAGTGTCACTGTTTGGTGTGCAGTACGCCCTCTTCACTTTTTTCCCTGATGGAGTTGACATCCTTACCTTCCAGATCTGGAACGCCATCGAGCTTGCCCTGGCCTCCACACAGGTGACGGCTTATACAGTTGCTAACTAAAATATAAAACATGACTGGGTAGGCTGTAATAAGGCATGGCATTAAGTTATACCACAGCCTACACGTTATTTTTCAATTACATCATGGTACCAAAGTGTCCAATACCACAGCATATTTGGTTTTAGGTTGTGTCTCTGGAAGATTCATTTTTAGGACTATAACAATGAGTGTTTGAATGTTTATTAGATTTACTGTCTTTGGAAATGTCACTATAAACAGCAGATGGAAATCATTCCAAAAAGGCACAAGGTCATGGCAAGGTCAAGTGTCTGAAATAGTTTTTTTAAAGCAGTTTCTTCCTTTAAACTGCAAGTGTTAACGTCACCATATCAAAGACTACAAGACTCATTTTTCTTTAAAAAATTACAAATATTTTCTTTCATTTTAATCTATTTAATACTCTTAGATCATGTGGGTCATCTACCATGTATAGCAATAGAAACAATAGCGTATTAGAATGACCATATTCATATCAACCTGTGATTTGCCTTGAAGTTGACACTGTTTGCAAGGGCCTTCTTGTGCTGGAAAATTAAATATGAGAAATCAACATTGTCTTGCTAACACATCCACCTAGTATACATTCATGCAATTTGCTTTTGAATACTCCAATATGATTAGGTAACACCTATCATACCCTATCATTGTTTATTTAACTATATAAGCATGTCCTATTGTATTTTATTCATAACAGCTCTACAGATTTTTTTTTTTTTTTGTACCAATGTGCAGATGTTTTTACACCAGGCATTAACCATAAACTAGTTTAAAAAACTTTGGCTCATGCACTGAGAGAATTGACTGTTTGTGTATCTCTTCTATTGTGCAGGGCTTTATAGTAGCACTTCTATACTGCTTTCTTAATGGAGAGGTAAGTGTCTCTGACCTATGTTTACTCAGTCATTAAATATTTCTATCTGGAGGTTGAAATAAGACCAATAGAGCAGGTGATTAATAAGAATTAAGTGGATAAATCAGAGAACCTGAAGATATTCATCTTCAAATATATATTTTTTTCTGTAGTCAGCACAATTCATTATTCAACAAACAGCACTAACTATAGTACTTATAAATGTTACACATTTAGCTCCTTTTCATCTTTGATTTCTTATTTCATTTTTATTATAATACACTTATTCAATACTTCCTAACTTTTGACCTTTGGTAGGTTCAGCACGAGATTACGCGGCGCCGGAGACGGTGGCGTCTAAAGCAGCGCGTCCATGGTGACATCAGACCACACCACGGTTCCCTTAGCCAAAGTGGCCTACCCCTCACTCAGATCTCACTGTTAGCCAGAGTTAATAACATATCCTAAAGCAGACCATAACACAGCTGTTAAAATATTATACACACGATTTACTGTAAAGCCAAAAAAACATTAACTCTTGCTAATTACAAACATGACCAAATAAATCAAACTATAAGAATGAACAGTCTCAGTGTAGTTTGAGTGCAGTTTTACTTGCCAGGTTTCTGTCCCATTAATCAGTTAATATAATCTGTTAATAGAATAATAGTTGAGTGAGGAATCCAAGCATTTCTGCTGAAAACACTGCAATATAAGGAAAATGTTTTATGCTGTATTTATATGACACCATGAAGTGGCTTTAAAGCTAAAACAGCATACTCTAAATAAATGGTAGATTATTCATTTTTCATATATAAAGCTTATATTATGTGGTTTTAAATTATCTGTGTTTTTGCAAACTGATTTTGCTAAAAGTTTTTAAAAACTGTCTTAACTAACCTGAACTCTCCAAACTGTATATTGTTTAAATTATATTGGACAATCTTGCATCATGTTCCACTGTCATTGTTTATCATAGTTTTTAGTTATATATTCCTAGCCAAAGGCTTGTTTACAAAAAAGATCCCTTTTAAAGCACTAAAAAGCCCTCATTCTCTAGTTTCAATACCATTTACAGAGCTCGTTGTGTCTATATAAATGGTATGATGTACTGACATTTGAAAAAGAAGTAAAACTGATTATAAAGCACTGAAGGAGATATTAATGATGCTGCTTCTGTTGCTATTGTAGTTCTGTATTTTTGTTGCTGCTGCTTAGTACAATTGATTTTGAACATTATTAAAGTCTAAACATTGTGAATTGTGTGAAACATATATGATATGGTACGTCAAATATACACGATAGAGTGAAATTGTGGAACTTTTTTATTAAGACGTTTTCAAAAAAGAATCAGATGTATTTAGTTAACTTTTAGATTCTGCCTAATTACACAGATAAACTATTACGATCAACAAATGCAGCTTTTATAATAAACAGATTAAAACTTTTTATGTGAATGTTGTACATAACTCAGCAGTGGTAAGCAAAAATTAGCAAATGTCTATGGTTTCCATACATCATTAGTGGAGTGTGGAAAATACTCCATGCTCTGGATGTGCCGTGCTGCCATGCCATTGAGGAAGAAGAGGAATGTTGCAGTGAACTGGCACCAGAAAGTGAGCGTGAGCCCCAAAGGTGTAGCAAAGTCCCAAACAAGAAACACGAAGGTCACGGCCCCTGCAGCAGCTAATCCTGCAGCCAGCAGCACAAGCCATGCGCCTAGACGCCAACGCTGCGTAGATGCCCGTCCCTCGCTCACCTGTGACAATACCAGCAGCTCCAGGCCAAAGATAGCACTCACCACAGCTAGACAGACAACACAGCGACACAACCCAAGCCCATGCTCTAAGAGCTGTCCTGCTTCCTCTCCAACATGCCTGCTGCAGTTTGGGGGTGCACCAGAGTTCTCTGTGTCAACATCACAAAAGAACCAGAGGCCAAATGTGTGCCGCTCACTCAGCAGCCAGTGTCCATCACACACTGCGATGGAGGACAGAACAATGGAGAGCGTCGTACACAGGATGATGAGAGTGCGGCATAACACTTCCAGGAAAAAAGGATGAGACTTCTTCTGGGCAGCAGGAGCCATAGCCTGTGGGTGATATAATTAGGGAAAAACATAGAGATAGAGATAGACAGATAGAGGTTTAATGGTTTTACAAAATAGTATGAAATTGCTTAAAAATTTCTAAGATGCCATCCTCAGGGGTGACTAGATGCCAATACCATGTCAATTTCATTGTACTACTCAAAAAATATACGTCCACTGGTGGCTGCAGGCAAAAACTGCGGGTAATTGTTACGTGTAACTAATAAATTGGTAAAAGGACATTTACATGTGTTTAAAAAATGCAGTCACTTGTGTTCCTAACACACCTAGGCCTTCAGTGGCATCCTATATGAATCAACCCACAGCTTAGTGCCATCAGTATGACACCACAGATATGTAAACCACCAATATTATACAGAAACTAAGTATAACAGAGCCCTGCATCACAGACAGGTGTCTTATGCAGCGAGAATGTATGCCATTACTAAAGCAAGAAATGCGGTTTCCCTGTGGGATTTGATATTAAGTCCATTTGTGTGTTTTTGTGTAAAATTTGCAGGAAAGAATTGCAAAAATAGAAATGGTTTTGGTTAGAGACTGTTTTGAACTGTTTTGGCTAACCTTTTCCTCAAAATGTCCAGCTTTTTTGCGATCAAATCAATGTCTTCTCCTCTGTCAGTCATTGTGGAATGAAAAAAACAGCTACAACTACACAGATAAATATTTTAGCTTGTGCTTTTTGCCAGCTTTGACTAGTGCACTCTCTGAACATCCAATCAAAGACTGACTGCCTGCTAGATAGCCCTGGTATCGCAAACTCAAAATCTAATTAGTTAAAGCAACAGTTTCATTGTGATGTATTTTAAGCTCCAGGTGCCCACACTGCTAAATCTGAAGGCCTCAAGGCAGATTTATTTGACCCTTGAAACACGTGATGGCTGAAATATAGAAACACAACCAAAAGAAAGGCTATGAAAGAAAGAAAATAGACTATTGGGAATAATTTTAGTACATGTTCATGAAATAAATATATTTAAACATGAGTCACGAAGTCATAAGTCATAAGTGACGGACGAGGTCAGACAGGAGTCTCCGTGGACTATGATGTTTGTGGATGATATTGTGAAGGTGGAGGAGTTCAAGATATTGTGTGATATTGTAAAGATGGAGAGTGTGTTAGAGAAGTGAAGAAAAGAGTGCAGGCAGGGTGGAGTGGGTGGAGAAGAGTGACAGGAGTGATTTGTGATAGAAGTGTATCTGCAAGGAGGTGATGCTGGAGGTAGCAGAGCTGAAGATGTTGAGGTTGGACAGGATAAGAAATTAGTTTATTAAAGGGAGAGCACATGTAGGACGTTTTGAAGACAGGTTAGGGGGGCGCGATTGAGATGGTTTGGACAAGTGAAGAGGAGGGACATGGGGTTTATCTGTAGGAGAATGCTGAGGATGGAGCAACCAGGAAGTAGAAAAAGAGGAAGGCCAAGGAGGAGGTTTATGGATGTGGTGAGGGCAGACATGCAGGTAGTTGGTTTAAAGGAGGCATATGTAGAGGACAGGGAGGTATGGAGTAGGATGATCCGCTGTGGCGACCGCTAGTGGGAGAAGCCGAAAAAAGAAAAAGAAGAAAAAGAAGAAAAAGAGGAAAAGAAATATTGTAATGTCAACGCAGGGGGAGCTGGTGGCATCTGGTGGTTAAAAGATGAAGTGCAGAATGAGGTGTGCTGATAATAATGGAGATTCTTTTGGGGTTTCCAACCAAAAAAAAAAATTGTTTACCTGTCTTTTATTTATATATATATATATATATATATATATATATATATATATATATATATATATATATATATATATATATATATATATATATATATATATATATTTATTTATTTATTTATTAGTTATATACAATAACTTTTTATTGTATTTTTTAAGAAAAGATGAGCTATGTCCCATTTCACCTACTTATCCTATGCACTATTTTGTGAAGAAAATGTACACAATTTGTGTGTAGCAATAGTACAAATGCCAATACCAAGAGCACCTCTAATAAAGAGGTGGAAAAATAAATACATAATATAATATTTTACATATTTTAAATATTTTACATAAAAATACGTTTTAATGTTTCTTGATACAGTTTTATAAATATCTTTTCATATTCAAATTTATGTAAAAACTTTGTTGCTTGTTTATAGCTTAAATAAATGTTTATAGCTTAGTTGTGCAATATTATAAATATTCTTACTTTTTTAAATATTCAGGTTTATTAAAAAAAATAGGTGTTTACGATGTTTTTTAATAGCTATAAATAAATATCGTGAAGCATCAATTATGTGAATTAATATTTTTTTAAATGTTGGTTATGCAATTTTTGCATTTTATTAAATATCTATTATATTTTGAATAATGTGAAAATGTATATATATATATATATATATATAAAAGGAGATAAGGCATGAATAATCTGACTGATGACTTAGTAGCCTACAGAATATTGGCTGTCAAATATACTGTATATTATATTATATTATATTATATAATTTAATTATATTATATTATATTATATTATATTATATTATATTATATTATATTATATGGTTGTAAAGATTATTAAAGAAATATTAACAGAGGTGGACATTTGATATGAACATCTGTGCAGGTACTCACGGGTCGATTCCGGAAGTGTGGGGATTCTCGGCTGCTGTATTCGGCCAGAAAGTACTCAGACATCCGACCCGAATCCAGCAAACGGAAGCGTGTCGATGGGAAAGTCTCCAGCGGGTCCGAATATAACCCGAACTGACCCGAGTGTATTTTGCGAACTGAACAGATACTGGGTCGCTTATGTCATGTAGCGGAAGAGAACTTTGTTGCCTGGTTACTTACATTGCATTTAAGCTTCTCTTCATTCGTTCATTATTCATGATGCACTTTTTACTATATAGTTTGATTTACTTGTTTTCCCCCACACACATCTTGAAAATTAGCCACGTTTGCAGGTTAAATTCACGGAAGCAACTCATTCCAAAAAGTCCTAGTTCCAAAAACCTCACTGGAAACAAAAGAGGACCGCGGTACCGATTTGTATTCAGTCTCGGATTATTGAGAAGCAGAAGATCTTGTAGCTCACTGGTGGTGAAAGTGTAGAGTCCTGAGTCGAATCATTCAAATTACACCTCATCATTTGACTCATTTTACTGTATGACTTCTTCTGTCCATCTGATTCATTCATCCGAAACTTTCATATTAGTTGATTATGAACAGTAAACAAGGCATTATCAATCGGGGTCACTCATCCTGTCAAGACTTACAGCAGGCTCATGATATTCAGTCTTCATAAATCCGCTTTTTAGCCCAAACTAACAAAACCGAG
The DNA here is from genome assembly GCF_014805685.1 of Silurus meridionalis. NCBI lineage: Eukaryota > Metazoa > Chordata > Actinopteri > Siluriformes > Siluridae > Silurus > Silurus meridionalis. The sequence goes on from NC_060886.1 coordinate 20,625,867, forward strand.
AAAAGGTGAAATGAAATCTTACCGTAATTTTTATAGCCGTCATTGTGATCAAACTTTGCACAGTACTGAAGGTGTCACACACCACCTGGGCTCCCAGTCGAAAGTACAACAATCTCCCTGTAAATTCTGTCTAACATTAACCGATGTGAAGAACAACACAGTCAGCTGTGTGGCACTGACTTTACACTTCTGCTCACGTCTCTTCTCAGCAGCAGGGAAAGAAAAAAAACAATAAACCTTGCCAAATGATGCAGGCTGAATCCAACTGACTTCAAACTAGTACCTGTAATGATCTCTGTGTGGGCCTCCCCTGGTCATTTGTTGCCTTCTACTCATGGCATGTTTGATTTAGTGGATACCATTAAAGACTATTAAAAACATTTGAAATACTAGCTCACATCTAGGTATCTAATGGAATAGGGATAGGGTAACAGCAGGACATCATAAAGCATCCAGATTCCAAAAGGATTCAACAGTAGTTTCTTTGGTTTTAACAATGTAATTAGTTGGTAATGGTGTTATTTGTTAAAAGCTGATGGTTTCTCATAATATTTGCAGTAAAATCTATTTTAGCATTTGCCAGCTACAACTTGCATGTGGAGAGGACAGGAAATGATTTACAAACCATTCACATAATGGTCAGTATTCTACCAGATCCTGTGTTCAGGTGAAATTAGCTGGATTGAAGTTTTAATGTGTGATATTCCTGCAGAATCCATTAAAATGTCTGTAATGGTTTCAAATTTTTCCAGCAGAGCCTGGTCATCAAGCTACAACTTGTGCCCAGGGACAGGATAGGACAGGACAGGATAGGACAGGACATGTATATATTACATACCATTCACAGGCTGGCCAGTATGAGTTTAGCTGAAGTGAAGTATTAAATGTCTTAAATCTCTTCTCTCTGCATCCGCACCACTCCACTGCACAAATATTGTGTCCGTAGTGCTCTTCCATGTTGCTAACAGATGGTCTTCCCTCAGCCTGTCTTCCACTACTGTTTCCCATAACTTCATGCTGTGACCGAACAACTTTATTTCCCTGTAGTTACTGCACATCTCCCTTATTCTTAAAAACTGGCACACTCCTACTCCATTTTCCAGGCATCCGCTCACCTTCTAAACTTTTGTTGAAGAATCTTGTAAAAAAAACTCCATCTCTCCTAAACATCATGCTTCTACTGGTATGTCATCTGGTTCAACTGGCTTTCAACTCTTTATCTTCTAATCGCTGCTCTCACTTCCTGCTTACTCATCCTATCCACTTTCTTTTCATTATCTCCACACCATCCAACCTTCTCTCTTTCATTTTCCTCATTCATCAGCTGCTCAAAATACTCCCTCCATCTTCTCAACACACTCTCCTCACTATTCAACTCATTTCCATCTGCATCTATTATTGCTCTAACTTGCAGCACATCCTTCCCAGTTTGGTCCCTCTGCCTAGATGTAATACAGACAGCAATTGGATCAGTACACCCTTGTAAAATATTACATATCTAATAACTTTCTCTCTGTTTACCTCTATTATTTTTGCTATATCTCTCTTTTCCCTTCTTTTTTTTCTTTAAGTGGTCAAAAGAACAGCATGTTTTGTTTCCTTACGTAGATCTGTGTTGACTGACTGATGCTGGCAGGTAAAGTGAAAAAAGTGCTCAACATACACATAAATAAAAACTACAGACAAATGTTCTGAAAATTAACATACTTTATGGCATAGAAACAGGTTAAAAAGTCTGGAGTGAACTTTTTCACACAGCTGCCATTAAAATGCATGTGTAATCCAGACAGGGCTTTGTGCTATATTCTTTTGTTCTAACAAAAGGTCTTCATGTGTAGGAAATGCACGGTGCACAAACAAAAGACGCACCAAAATGATTAAGGCTGTTACACAGGGCCATCAGTTTTGACAGACTTGCCAGTAGGTAACGGTGGCGAAATAACAGTTACACTTTAAATTCCATATTTTCCTTTCAGCTCTTCCACTTTGCTGATATAAGCCTTCATTGCGTCCTCCTTACTCATACCTAGAAAAAAATCATAGTGAAAGGGGTCAAATTCAATGCAATGCAGAACAATACCCATTTAGTACTCAGTAATGCAATCAAGCCTCATTTCTAACGATGGCACACATGATTGTGTTTGAGAAATCTAATACAGAGAAATAATGATCTGAAACAATATCTTTAATGAATGCCAGTTGTATTGAATGTCTGCTCAATAGTTCATCCTGTAGCTCCTTATCAGTATTCTAGCACCTGTCAAACTTCAGAAAAGTATGAATAATCAAACTACCTGAGTGTTTAGGAGCTAACCAGTGTTTATAATAATGTGACAGAACATACATGTGCATTGTTAACAAACGGAAAAGAAAAAAAACCCAAGGCTTCACACATGCATAACTAACAACGATAAATAAATATTGTAGTAGAGCAGAGAGTCACTGGGGTGAAATTGACAATCTGAAATGAATGATATATGTTCAGACAAATTAAAATAAGCGCAAAGTATTTAAGTCAAAATTAAAAAAATACATTATCTCTCTTCTGTACCAAAAGCTTTATATCTAATTGTCTGGTAAAGGGTACTAACCTTTTTTTGAATCCCAGGCATCCCACTTGGCTTTCCCTGCAAAGTCCAACATGCCGGGCCGGGCTGAAAAAATAACATTTAATTGACATTACTGAGATTCTATAGAGCCATAATGAACTTTAAAAATGTACATGTAGATTACTGTTCATATTATTTAATATAACAAACAATAGGTTCCAAAAAAAAAAAAAAAAAAAAGTTTGGTAAAAAGATCTGACTTCTAAAATCTTAATACAGATACATTACATGCTTCTGCAATGTTTCATGGAAATAGCTGCAAATATTGTTTAACCAGTTTACTGTCTGTAGATTTTACACTGTATTAGAAAACCATGGAATAATTAGTGTAAAGGCATACCGGTGTTGACGTCTCCTACTGTGGCCTGTTTGAACAGACTGTAGATCTCCAGCATCTCGGCATCAACTGGTTTTGCCTTTAGATGCTTCACCTCCTCTGCTGCCTTCTGAAATGCCTCCTGTGTACAATAAATTTGAAAAAACCTTTTAAGATAAAGTGCATATTGGCTAATATTTTTCATACTATTCATACATTTTAGATTTATCAAAGGTAATATTTTCATAATCTCATAGCTGACAACAATTTAAAATAAAACCAGGGGTGATATGGCTGAAATATATTTTCCCCAAATACAGGATCATGATAACCAGGGTGTTCTCACAGAATATGCTTTTTTATCCACTGTGACCCTGACTACGATAAAACAAGCAGATATCAATGGATGAAAAAAAAAATCAATGTGCCACCAACTAACATATCCAGTCATAATTAAGTAGGTTTTACTGTACATTGTAAGTTCCTTTGTAAATTGCTGAACGCTTTTAATTTCAATATTCGTGTCATTTGTTAGAATAATTTTGCTGAACAAAGACACTTTATTCAGCTTTTTAAATAATAAGAGCAAATGCACAAGCTGCCCAGCTGTGATTAAAACAGCACTCTAAACAACTTATATACAGTGGTTTACTATAGAAATAAAAAAAAAAAATGCAATCATTTTTTTAATGGAAAAATAATTAAACATTAAATAAAGTCAATTGAATTATAAATACTACAATGAATTATTTATCTTCCTGCTCGTGCCTTTGCATCTCCACTACGCCTGTTGTGATCAAACTAAAAAATGTGGTTTAACACTGCACACTGCTTGAGTGTTAAGACCCCTGATCGAATGAGTAGCAACAGATCTCTATGAATGGAAACAGTATTACATCTAAAAATATTTCAATGCTCAAACTATTTAATGTAACTATTCAAACCGTTACTTATCATTTCAGATTTACCAGGTGAAATATTTCATTATGCATATAAACAAATTTTTTCCCCCCAGCACTTTGTAGAGCATGTAACGGATATAAGTGTGCCATCTGCAGCTGTCTGGGGAAAAAAAAGAACACGCTGCCCAAGTTAGACTGTAGAAGTGAGTACAAGCATGACTAGTCTTGTAAGTCATGCCTTCAAAAAAAAAATTCCAAACAGTGCTGAAATCCAATGTATTAACAGGAATGAGGATCTGTGCAAAAGACCGTGTTTTAATTGCGCAATACAATATGCAAGCTTTCTTACAAAAGCATAATTTGCACAGTTTTATGCTTATGTCAGTAATGAACAAAGCTGGAAGTTGTTTCATAATGCAGTCTTCTGATGTCTTAACTTGTTGGATAGCACTAGTTGTGCTTTAAATAGAATAACTGATCATATTAATAGTATGCAAAGTAAAAATAACGGTGTGCACTTGAGATGGCTGTACAGCAGGCGTTAATGTAAGATCTTTTGTTGTCAGTCTATAACCCTGAGTAGTCAAGGGCTGGCCGTTATCCATTCAAAGGTTGACCAAGCTGCCTCTTTCTCAATCTGCACAACATCTGAACATTGGACTCCGCAGTCAAATCACCCGATCGTTGTGACTCATAGTGACAATAAACTGAACCATGCTCTCGGGCCTACCTGTCCACATCACGTGACACCGCGATCCACGCACTGTCCACAATACCAGACTACATCATCTCTATCATTTCAAATATCATGTTTAATTAATTTTCCAACTTGAAGAACATGATCTACTTCATGAAAGCAAAACAACACGCCCCAGGTCGCTATATGATTTTTATGTATATGATCTCATCATTATTTTCACCTTATCTATCATCTAACATCAATATTGCTGAAAGTAGGAACAATGCCCTGACCCCCGCTGGCGCATACATTATTTTTTACTACCAATATAATGTGATTAGTACGTTTCCTATTTATGATCTGTTGTTCGATCGAACTATAGACATCTGTATGGCGAATAATAGGTGTGTTTCTTGTAACAGATTATTTGTAGTAAGAGGTAAAATGTAGCGGTTTCTGCCCTATAGCGCTCCTATCGTGTCAGCTGACTGTAGATCTCCTATAGTGCAAAAAAAGACTTCGTTTCAAAACGAAGGACGGAAGAAAAGAATGAAAAATAAGCAATCATACCAACCCATTCACAGCACTAACCTCAGTCATGGTTTCTGTAGATTATCTGTCCCCAGGCACAAGAACAGCACCGGCCTCAATGAACTCCTCAGTCCTTCCTTGAACAATAGAACTCACAGGCTTCAGAGTACAATATGTTCCGCCCCTTTCACGCGATTGGCTGTTCCATCATGTATGACTGAAATGAACCAATCGTGGACAACGAGGTGAAGGCACACATCGGAAGTCTGCCAACTAGGGTATAGGTCTCAGTTAGCCTGGGTTGGTGTAACACTAAATGAAACGTGGTCACTAATAACCTGATACAGTAATCCACCGATTTACCGCTAACTAACTAATTTGCACGATAATTAATACTAATTAATAGCACGATATACAAAATAAACTTGTTTAAAATAGTTTTTATTGAGTTTTATTTCGAAATAATGCAATTTATTAATGGAAATATATAATTACGTTTTCTTGCAAATGTTTTCTGTGTGTGGGAGTACGATTTACGGCTTAAACAATAAACAAAAGCATTTTTTGTCTTATCGCCGTTTTTCGTTTATCGCGGGCGGTACCACTAGTTATATTTTATGTGACCACCAAGTGACTGTAGTGATGAACACATCAACATGGCACAATATTACTGTTTACTGTTAGAGTTACAGGAGAAAAATCAATCACTGACTGGGTGGAGTGGTGTGGTCTGATTTGGGGGCAAAGTTTGGCGAATTATTCCAGTTGAATAACATTATACTTTTATTAATGTTAAGGGTGTGAAACATCTTATACCATACACTGTAGCAGCTATAAACCTTTTCTCACCAACCTCTTTTTTCTCCTTGAATATAATAAAAACAAAGCGTGTAATGTTGCCAAGAATTATCCCGAAGACTATCCTGTGGTGGAGAACTTATTAATTGCTACAAAGTGCTGGCATCCAATGTTAAATATTCTTAACATGTTTATTAAGTGTCTCTTTGCAGTAATCTTCACCAGTGATTGTAAGACTTTCATTGTGAAGGTTTCTTTACTTTTTTTTTCTTAGCCTTTGAGTGGTAAGGAGTGGTAGCTCAGTGGCAATCGCATTTGCCTAAACTACTAAATAATATAAACTATTACTACATACTTACAAAACACTAAATGGTTTAGCTCCCATGTATCTATCCAGGCTTTTAACATGCTACAATCATGCTTAACATGCTACAATCATCACGCTCCTTGAGATCTAAAAACTCTGGACTTCTAGTAGTTCCTAGAATAGCAAAGTCCACTGAAGGTGGTAGAGCATTCTCACATTTAGCTCCCAAACTTTGGAATAGTCTTCCTGACAGTGTTCAGAGCTCAAACACACTCTCCCAGTTTAAGTGCAGATTAAAGACGTATATTTTTAGCGAGGCCTACACATAACACATATCACATATTTTTTAACCTTGTGCTCCAGGACATCTGATCCCATGCACATTATCAACTTGTGCTTGTTAATATTTTGAACAGCAGCTAAGCTAATTCCTCTTCATTGCTCCTCTCTCTTTACCCATCCCGTGGCATCCTGAGGTTGCGCCAGCTCCAGTCACGTTCCTCCTCATGAAGATTATGGACCTTTAAAGAAGTAGATGCCGACCCTGCAAACATTCCAAACCATCTAGAGACGTACCAGCGCCATTTGGATTCCACTTCATGTAGAGTTTGTACATTGGACCTCTTTAAATGTTTAAAGGCTCTGGCATGGAGAAGATGGTGTTGGATCTGTGATAATCTCTAAAGTTGAACCATGAGTTGCCAAGTAGCTTCTAGTTTAAAACCTCAAATGACTGTAAGAGACTGTAGAAAGGACATTACTCATAATCTTACATTCTGGTGCTCATGTTAGTTCTCACTCTCCAGTGTTCTGCATTGTTTAAAGACTATAATCCCACTCTTTATTTCACCCAAAAGAGGATGGGTTCCCCTTTTGAGTCTGGTTCCTCTCAAGGTTTCTTCATCATAACATCTAAGGGAGTTTTTCCTTGCCACAGTCGCCATAGCTGCTCATCAGGGATAAATACACACCATTCACTTTAACTGTTAAATTCTGTAAAGCTGCTTTGAGACAATGTCTGTTGTGAAAAGCGCTATAGAAATAAAATTGAATTGACTTGACTTGAAAGCGACTTGGGTGGATCGATTGTGCGAACATGCGATTGCTCTGGACTTGCATCAGGGCGTGTTGCAGCTAGTTTAGTCTGAAATCGGCAATGGATACAGTATAGCAATAACTAAGCTTAATAGTTTAGTTAGCTCAACAGGGTTTTTTTTTTTTTGATTGAGAACTAATTTTGACAGTCATGTCATCAGAAACTGTTCTCACTGTGCGCCTGGTTCGCTCATTTGAGCATCGCAATTTCAAATCGGTTGTGTTCCGAGGTGTCAATTTGGACCAGAAGGTCGAGCAGTTTATTGGTTTTGTAAAGAAAGGTAAGCTGTTTTGTGTATGTTTCAAAAATACAACAAATTGCTATTGTCATTGTGGCATCAAGTCTTTTCTGATCCTGAATGTATAATCCAGTTCCGTCTTTCGTATGTAGACGCTTCCACCAGAGAAGGTTTGCCCCCACCTTTTAAGAGATTTGACTATGGTAAGTTAACTCTGCAAAGATCTATGTAAGAAATGAAACCTGCTATACAGCATGTTCACAATACTGACCCCAACAACCAATCATCCCCCAACCCATGTTTACAGACACCATGAAGATCATCCATCAAGCACATGGAGCAAAGGTAAGGGCAGAACTCTGATCACAATTAAGGCTCCACGATGAAATAGGATTACATGTTTATACTGAAATATGTGTGATGAGATTCTGGTGCTATTTTCTTGGTAGGTGGGTTCTTCTTTCTTTTTTTTTGTTATTCCTTGGAGAAATTGGGGTGTCACAAGGAGTCATTGTTTAGCAGGGGTGTTTGGAGGTGGCAGTTGAAGGGGTTTTCTTTTCTAATCATCATTTAAATTCAGTACAAAAGTACTGAAGAGTGCAATCACAGGACTTAATATATCAGTTATGGTACGTTACAGTAGAGACTCTGATGTCTAGTTGACATCCTATGTAATAATGAGCACAGTGTTATATTAGCATGGAAGTCAAAGCTTTGGATGACAAATCTCTTTGATCAGGGTTTACAGATGAGGAGGTAAGAGAGCTGGACAGACCAAAGTATTAAAGTGCTGCTGCATCACTTTCATAAGTTAGAGGGGGAAACAAGAGTGAAAAATTACAAAAGCCTCTTATCAGCAATTAATTGAACTGCATTGTGGGCAATGTAGGAAACCTTACACCGACATAAATAGGTCATCTTGGTCAATGAAAGATGCTGAAACTAAAAATGTCCATTGATGATCAAGCAATGCAAGCCATTTAATATGGGATTTTCCAATTAAATACCGCCTCCTGGCTGCTCAGACTCCTGAAGAATTAGTAATTACATAAACTTTAAATCATTACCTCCTTTGTGTTTAAATGTGCTGAAGTATAATGTAACATGACACTTTTGGTTGCAGACTAACGAGCTGGTGATGAGTTTAGAGGATGATGAGAAGTTAATTCTACACAATGGCCTCGATTTACGAGCATGTGGTGTAGGTAAATGTCCTCTTATCCTGTTGGCACACTCCTTTACCTCTTATTTTAATTAAATATAAAATATAGCACTATATCGGTTGTTCGCCTTTATTACAGTTTGGTCTCTGCAATACTGATTGTAAAAGCTTGCATTATGCAAATAATTTACTCTAACAAATGTATATTTAGTTGTATTGAATACTTTCAGAGGTTCCAGGTAAGTAGAATAAATCATGGTGCAGAACAATGATTTAAAATGTAATATACAGTGAGGAAAATAAGTATTTGAACACCCTGCTATTTTGCAAGTTCTCCCACTTAGAAATCATGGAGGGGTCTGAAATTGTCATTGTAGGTGCATGTCCACTGTGAGAGACATAATCTAAAAAAAAAATCCAGAAATCACAATGTATGATTTTTTAACTATTTATTTGTATGATACAGCTGCAAATAAGTATTTGAACACCTGAGAAAGTCAATGTTAATATTTGGTACAGTAGCCTTTGTTTGCAATTACAGAGGTCAAACGTTTCCTGTAGTTTTTCACCAGGTTTGCACACACTGCAGGAGGGATTTTGGCCCACTCCTCCACACAGATCTTCTCTAGATCAGTCAGGTTTCTGGCCTGTCGCTGAGAAACACCGAGTTTGAGCTCCCTTCAAAGATTCTCTATTGGGTTTAGGTCTGGAGACTGGCTAGGCCATGCCAGAACCTTGATATGCTTCTTACAGAGCCACTCCTTGGTTATCCTGGCTGTGTGCTTCAGGTCATTGTCATGTTGGAAGACCCAGCCTCGACCCATCTTCAATGCTTTAACTGAGGGAAGGAGGTTGTTCCCCAAAATCTCGCAATAAATGGCCCCGGTCATCCTCTCCTTAATACAGTGCAGTCGCCCTGTCCCATGTGCAGAAAAACACCGCCAAAGCATGATGCTACCACCCCCATGCTTCACAGTAGGGATGGTGTTCTTGGGATGGTACTCATCATTCTTCTTCCTCCAAACATGTTTAGTGAGATTATGACCCAAAAGTTCTATTTTGGTCTCATCTGACCACATGACTTTCTCCCATGACTCTTCTGGATCATCCAAATGGTCATTGGCAAACTTAAGACGTGCCTGGACATGTGATGGTTTAAACAGGGGAACCTTCCGTGCCATGCATGATTTCAAACCATGACGTCTTAGTGTATTACCAACAGTAACCTTGGAAACGGTGGTCCCAGCTCTTTTCAGGTCATTGACCAGCTCCTCCCGTATAGTTCTGGGCTGATTTCTCACCTTCTTTAGGATCATTGAGACCCCACGAGGTGAGATCTTGCATGAAGCCCCAGTCCGAGGGAGATTGACAGTCATGTTTAGCTTCTTCCATTTTCTAATGATTGCTCCAACAGTGGACCTTTTTTCACCAAGCTGCTTGGCAATTTCCCTGTAGCCCTTTCCAGCCTTGAGGAGGTGTACAATTTTGTCTCTAGTGTCTTTGGACAGCTCTTTGGTCTTGGCCATGTTAGTAGTTGGATTCTTACTGATTGTATGGGGTGGACAGGTGTCTTTATGCAGCTAACGACCTCAAACAGGTGCATCTAATTTAGGATAATAAATGTAGTGGAGGTGGACATTTTAAAGGCAGACTAACAGGTCTTTGAGGGTCAGAATTCTAGCTGATAGACAGGTGTTCAAATACTTATTTGCAGCTGTATCATACAAATAAATAGTTTAAAAATCATATATTGTGATTTCTGTATTTTTTTTTAGATTATGTCTCTCACAGTGGACATGCACCTACGGTGACAATTTCAGACCCCTCCATGATTTCTAAGTGGGAGAACTTGCAAAATAGCAGGGTGTTTAAATACTTATTTTCCTCACTGTAGTTCATGTTTTAACTGAGAAAAAAATCAAGTTTGATTTAATATATTAGAAGACAAACCGTGATGTCTAGTAGTATAATCTCAGATACTGTGTAGCTCTGCCCCATACTCTATTAACAAAGATGAATAATGTAGTGTGAAATCTGACACTGTTGCTAATTGTCTCTCATCCTTCAGCTGACAACTTGAAAAATCTGGTTTATTGCTGGACTGAAACTTTATAAATAAAAAAAAAAACAAATGTATCATCCTCTCATTGGATTTTCTGTTATCATGTGTAGTTATCATGTGACCTCACTGTATATTATTATTTCTTAATTTGGCAAGCTTTTACTATCATGTAGAATTTGTTGTGTTTATCGCATTTAGTCTTACAAAGCTGTCTGTCTTTCTTTCAGCCAATGAAACAGAGTTGGCCTTCTTTAAGATGAGTGACTATGAAAAATTCAAGGCCAACCCCCAGACTGTATGGTAACACAAAGAAAGTGACTTGTGTGAGGGAATCCTGATGTGTTTTTATTTGAAAGCAGTGCAACATACCTGAGTTTTCATTGCCCAGACTCAAGACAACAAAAAATGGTATTTTAATTTAACTTTAGTTTAATTTCAGTCACTTTGTCAGCAGACTTTATTTTAGACAGACATGATTTAAAGTTACATAAGTTTCATTTTATAGAGTTTTTTTTTTTCTTCATGTCGCTTGCACAATTTTCACAGGAATGTATGCACTGAGAAATACATGAACTTTAATGTTTAAAAAATTTAATCAGCATAAAAAAACGGATGTGATTACATGCATAACATTTTTAATACCATTTGTTTTCTTTTAATTACTTATCAATCAGTTGTGCATGTGACAAATTGCTTATTAAATAAACCCCATTTAAAATATTTTTGCCTGTTTTTTGTTTTTTGGTACATAAAAAAAAAATTATATTACAATCATTTAAAAGTGTTAAAAGGTCCTTTATCAAATCATATTGTTTAGCGCATATAAAATCAATCTCATGTAATGTCTGGGTCCAGTTTTTGCTTATCAAAACAATGATAATGTGAAATATGCCAGACTTTGGTATAATGGTAGTTGGTTGAAGGCTTTCTATAGTGCCCCCATTCTTACTGAAAATGCCAGATAACACGCTCACACGTGTTTAATGCGAAAGCAAAGTCCTTTTGGCATTTCACGTTTTCTTAATTAGCTGTGCCTGTGTTCGTTTTATTTCAGGGGCTATAGAATACATTTCCTTTCATAAAACTGTTATGGTGAACCTTCACTAGATAATGAGACTTTTCATTGCTGTATAAAGGTTTGACAAAGTATAACAACTAGCTTATCATGCAGATTTTTGGAAGTCATTATGCTCACTGATAAAATGTTTACTGCAGGCCAACAGGATAATGGCCCAGTGGAATGACTGACAGTGGCTGCTATTATAGGTATAAAGATGTAAAAAGAACAGTAACCTGAATTTATTTACAATGTGCCAATTTCCAAGTGGATGTTATTTCATAAAACACTACTTCAGTGGTGCAATTGCAGATTTGTTGAGGAAACAACTCATTTTTTATGCTTGGTAAGATAAATGCACAATCTAACCAATACAGAAATACTGTTTTCTCTGGCTTGCAATTGACAAGGAAAAAAGTCTTTAAAAAATTTCCACTAGCACACTCTTAATAGAGGCTAGAGTTTTAAATTTATACTGTCACAGCAAATTGATAATATTATATGTGATATAAAATGTTTGTAATTATACTGGCATATTGCAGAACTGCCATTTCGAAGTTAATAAATAAATTGCTATGCTAGTGTGCCCTGTCTCTGAAGGTTAGTGAAAGACCATTATTCTTCCCAACCCTTAACTTTTGTCCAAAACCCTTTTCTTAAAAAAATATTGCCATAAGGCAACAGTATCTAAAATGTGTAATCCTTATAGAAGAATATATATATTAAAACTATTACATTTTGTAAACCAATAAATGCATCATAAGTGACACATGACCTGTACCCCAACTAGACCTGTAAAACTGTCCTGTTCACCCGCACTGGGTGGTGCTGTGACACGGGGCATTTGCGTGTGCTTTCCCAGCCCCGACGTATGCGTGCCAACCTGGTGGAAATACACGGCAACAGCAGGAAACATCGGCACACCAGGACAGCGCATGGCAAAAACACAGCTAGCATGTAGCTGGGTGGCATATAGAAAGCGTAGGCCTTGGAAGAGAAGGCAAAATTCCAGCCAAACACCAACGTGTGCATGACACAGAGAGTCAAAGCAGTGTAGCCCAGTCCAGACTTGTGGAAGAAAATGAGAATATGTAAGTTTTCTAGTATTTATCCACTTATATTTACATTTCCTTCCTTAACTTTCTTAATTAGTTTAACTGTAAGCTGTGCTGTATTCAAATAGCTTTGTCCTCTAACAGCATAATTGCAATTATATCTTGAGGGCTTTGAAGTATTTGCTGCTCTGTCGTTAATTTGTTCATGGGTTTGTATTGCCTACCTGAACAAAGGTGAACTCCCTCCATGTGAGAATGTTGCCCACTGAAGGGAAAGACGTGATAGCCAGCAGGGAGAGAATCCCCAGGCCTAACACTCCACTGGACACATAGAGGTCAGTACGCCATACACCCTGTTCATCCCACGCATCTCCACACCTGACTTCACCTGGGATATGCAAAAAAATAATAAAACATATGGTTTATTCATTTCATACAACAGTAATTTGCAGAAATTACAGTTAAATTACAAAAGTTTTCAATGAGGGATACGTCATGCCTTTCTAGCTGAATTTATGAGAGGTTAGTTCCTGTTATCACATTATTACAGTTATAAACGATCATAAACCTCTCTTTTTTCCTCTCTAATTAAAAAATAAAAAATAAATTATGCTGCTTATTATGTTTCAGAAAAAATGAAAAGTACAAAGTCTGCTGTCCTGAAGACTCTTGAACTGAAAAAAAAAAAGGTTTAAAACCACTGGCACCCAATATTCCTTCCATATATGTTGATTAAAAAAAAAAGTAAAACAAAACCTTTTGAATGAAAACCTGTTTTGATATATATGCTTTTTACTATTTTCCAAAAGTTCCTTAAAATGTATATTTATTTTATACATATTTTTTCATATTCTCCATGTCAGCATCTAGCACCTAAACCCATGTGTTACTTAAACTCATCCCATATTTGCATCCAGGCATTGTTAATCTATCTTCTCTTAATGAAAGGTAAGTAATGTAAAAAGTATACTCCTCTTTAGGTCTTTAAAGGTCTTCTTTTGTTAACCCTTTGTAAGAGGTAAACACGTGAACATTATGGTTAAGTATTCAAATATAAAAATCAGTGCCTGTGAGTAAGCATCATTGATGAGCCTGTGTTGTGTGATGGTACGCAGTGGATTGCAGAGGCTGTACACTCCATGCAGAGCAGCACACAGGAAGCTCATTAGGCCAAGCTGCTTCCTCTGCAGAAGCCAGGCATCCAGCCAGTTGGGAAAACGCTGGTACTTAGTGCCTCTCCAAAGCTGCAGCCATGCTGCAAACAGCCCTGGTAGATACACCAGTGCAAGGCTGACCAGCGCCACGCACGGAAGGCTTTCGTTCACTAGATCCAGGACCATACGGTAAAAGGAGTTTTGTCCACAGGACAAGTATGGCAGAAGAATCCCACGTATAAATCCATAGCAGTAGAAGAAAAGGAAAAGCAGGAAGGTGATGAGGACAGGCCCACGCCACGACGGGAAGAAACGTAAGGGCTTTCTTTCGAGATCCTTCGCGCTGCGCAGGCTGCCAACATCTACTGGGTAAAAGCCCATGCGCCGGGCAAGCTGGGCCACCTCATGCTTTGCTTCTGCACTGTCACTGCACAGCAGCACCTAAAGGACAGTCAGGTTAAAGGTCAGAGAAGTCAAGGCATAAAAATAGTTTTACTATAGCTGCAAGCCAAGCTAGCAAACCATTTTTAGCAATGATACCATGTATTCCAATATGCTAAAGTATGATGTGATTAACCAATAATCCATTGTTTTATGACTACAAACTGTTTTTTACAATAATGAATTAAATGTTAGCTATAGATGTAACTATTTTAAGAATCACATGTGTAGAGCATCATTTACCTGACGGCTGCCATCCTGTGCACCAGTCTGCAGACTCCAGGCAGAAATTGTGTTAAAACCTTTAACAACCGCACTGTCAGGGAACATATCAGCAAGCTGTTCTGCATTAGATGGTGTCTTGCTGCTCATCTCCAAGGCATTACTCACGTCCACGAGAATCTTTCCAGCCAGTGCTGACCTGAGGCCCAGCAAGGATGGATAGTGTTCAGGAAACAGGGCCATGAATACCAGACTCTTCGCTTTTGCTACTGCAGCCTCCTGACTATTCAGCTCCACGGCATCCAGAAATAGACCAGGGGAGATGCGCCTCACACAGCGACTTCCCACTGCCACACCAAATCCACATGCCACCAGACGCATAGCCAGTGAGCGTGAGAAGTCTCCAGAACCCAGTATGGCTACAGTGGAAGAGCTGGGAGTTACAGCCTCAACTGTGTCCTCTTCATCCAGAAGAAGTGGAGTGCTCATCTCATTCGACATAGCTGCTGTTCCTGTGTACGGGAAAGTGCTTTAAAAATGAATCCAGTATATTCTGCCACAACAATCAGGTCAGGCCTGGATTGTTCTTTTGGATTTGTTTTATGTTTTAAGTTTTAAACTAAAGAACTAACTTAAGACTCCACACCAAGGCATATAGCTGACTATGCAGCAGTCTCTAAAATGATGAAGACTGCATGTGGATATTGTTTTCTGAAATACAACTATGCAATTAATAAATGTAAACTAGATACTGAAAGAAATACTAAATGTACCTTTAGAATAACGTCTTAAATGTACATTGTTAGACCTTAAAGCCAATTATATATAAATGTTTTATCCTGTGTCCTCAGGAGCCTATGCCAATGCGAAGGATCAGAATTCCTAAACCTCATTCAATTTGTAATGATTATAATAAGAACCATTCGATGAAAGCCAGAATCACAGTTCAGTTTCATTTCTCCTCTAACTGGAGAATAGAATGCAGTCCACTGAATCACGTGCCATAGATTTAACACAGAAAGCAGGACTATATCCTAGGAAAAAATTCACCTGACTACAAAGATACAGTTATTTAAACAAAGTTATGTATTCATACACTCACTCCACACTCAAGCAGCTCTCTGTCCTCTGTACCGTGTGTGTGTGCGTGTGTGTGTGTGAATATGCGTGTTATGGGTGTGCGCTTATAACTCAAGTCCCGCCCCATGTCCCGCCTGTGAGTTCATGATATTAGTCACGCCAAACAGCCGTTATCAGATTACTGCAGAGTCAGCAAAGAGAAATATTGTAGATTATGGTCGCAAAAACACCTATATACTATTCTCAGTTCTGGTGTATCTCTGACCGTGGTTTGGGGGAGAGTTGAGTCAGTTGTAACATTTGAGACAGCTTTATTTTTAAAATTTTATTAATAATATAATGATTTTTTATGGAGCATTTGCAATCCCACATTGGCTTTGTAATGAAAGATAGTAGACTGGTAAATAAATAAGACATGGTTTAAACATAATAGGCTTTAAATGTCTTTGTGTCTAATACAGAGATGCCCAAAATTGGCCAATGGTGATGGTGATCTTTGATTTGGTTTGCAAAACAAATATCTGAAAGAGGAAAAAAAGGCAGTGAAATGCAAAAATAAATAAATAAACAAACAACTATGTAATCTGCTTAACTAAAGAGGTTTCTTTTCAAAGTTCTTGAAACATACAGTACAGTCCAATTTATTACACAATAGAGTTCAATGCCTCTATTGACCTTTAATGAGATACACGGTGCTTAATTCTTAAACATGACTCGAGGCATGTTTTCTATTTATTTATTTTAAAGTATATAATAATAGTTTAGATGAACTAAGTATGGGGCCTGAGTACGGACGGGGCCTATGGGTGTAAATAAATGGGTTAGAAAGTGTGTGAATAGTGTTCAGCGGTGGACTGGTTTTCTGTGTAAGTTCTTAATATACAGTAATTCTGACCAGCATAATGCAGTTACTAAAATGGCTGGATGGCTGGATGAATGGAATGGATGAATGTTTACATTGGCAAATGCATTGGACTCTGGATCGGAGGGTCACAAGTTCAGATCCCAGCAGTACCAAGCTGCCACTGCTGGGCCCTTGAGTGGCCCTTAATCCTGAAATGCTCGGTATGAAGTGCCAAATGATGTAAATGTAAATTGGACAGACTGATAAAAATCTTGTGTTTCAGGGAATTACATTTACATTCTTGAGTTGTAAAGAATTTTTATTTACAACATATTTACACATGAACTGGCTTTTTTTTTTGTGGAAATATGACCCGCATGGCGTTCCACATAAAAAAGGTGGTGGCTGAGCAAGAGGGAAAAAAGGAGAAGACTGGACAACGTCTGCACGACGTGTAAGGCTGGCGGGCATGAGGAGTGAATCTGAAGACTTGTTAAGCGATGAGGCGTATGGGGACACCTCTGGTCAAGCGTTAGGGTCTGAGCACAGGGCGGGGTGTGTGTCCGTTATAGGAGTGTTAGTGTTTGGTGTCGGTGGGCTGCTCTCCGTTCTGGCGGCAGGACCACTGCACGCTCAATGCTCAGTCACCTGGTAAGTATAATCTCATAACCTGCTGCACATAGTCACAGCTATTAAACACAAGCTACTGAAACCATAATCCATCAAATCACTATATTGTGTAGTATGATCTAGATAATAATAATAATAATAATAATAATAACAATAATAATAACAATGATGATAATAATAATGATCATCCTCTTTCTCCTCCTCCTCCTTATCATCTTCATCATCATCATCATCATCATCATCATTATCATCATCGACTATACACAGATTATAGGTATAGTGATAATGTAAAATAAATTCGAGCATGTTTGCACGTGAAACACGTGAAGTGCGTTAAATGAATCCATTTAAACCCTTCAGTTATCAATTTTATATTTTCTTTAATGTCGCAGGAGTGTAGACATTCCATGCTTTGATGCCTCCTCCCTTCTGGTCAACCAGATAAAGGAGTGGACAACAGAAAACTGTGCCCCACAGGGCCACAAATGCCTGTATTCTGTATGTACACACACACACACACACACACACACACACACACAAAGAGAAAGAAGGGGGGTATGTGTGAGTGGAGCTTTGTTAAACTGTAACCAGTCAAATATGTTAGTTTGTATTTAAAGCAAGCACTTGGCTTATAAAACTCTTCCAAAATTCTTTTGTAGCTGGTGTCTGTAATTGGTGATGATATCACTGCTACTCGCACTTCTCCCATCTTGAGGTTCTTTGATGACATCACGTTTAATTTCAGCAGCACAAACACAGACAGCTGTGAGATTCAGGTGTGTACATGCAATGGACGTATGTCTGTAGTATTTTAAAGTTAACAAAGTAATATCTCTCTCTTAGCAACATCAAAGACCTATTTTACAACTCTACAATTATAATAAGACTTAAATCACAGATTACAATTTGCATCTTTCCTTGCCTTTTTTTTTTTTTGTAATGCCTTGCAGGGTCACTCTACATCTCGTAGCTGGTACACCATTTTAGATTCAGGAAGCAACTACTTAAACATGTACAGTCTTATGAAAGGTAAGATACAGCTCAATGTCTTTGACTACTCTATTTGTCATTTCATCCTGTAAACATAATCTCAGTGTTAAATCAAGCTCTCCAAATCACAGTTGAGACAAAGTAGTAAACTAAAATGACTGTTTCTTAAAAGTGTATGCCCGTGGTGAGTCATACTATTGTCCTTCAAATGTTTAATATTTTCTGATATTAATTGTAATATTCATAATTATCCACTTCTCCAAATTGAAAAATCAGCAATGTTGGTTTGTATTTAAGAATACATACAGTAAATAGATACAGTACATAGATACAGTACATAGATGCACAAAAGGCTAGAAAGCACCAAATTTTTTTTTCACCAGAGAGTGTGTTACAGTGTGGTGAGATATCAAATTCTACATCATATCCCATGAAAATTGTTGTTTTTGTTGCCAGGATTACAATTAATCTTATTGTACTCCTGCAAAATTTTGTTGTGTTTATATTTTAGAAATATCATATGGAGATAATTGATACATTCAGTGCCCTCACACAAATTGTTACTATACTCATATTACTACTATACTCGTTACTATACTCTGTATTTTTACTATACCCTTATTACAAAACATTAACAAACAAATATTGCAACATTAGTCTTTTTTTTTTTAAATCAATATTTACACCCCTGGATACATAAAAAAATCTTCCATTAAGGATGAGTAGGTTATGTTTGCAGTCACATGCTGCATTGTTGTGGAACATTCAACAGGACACAATATTCCACACAAAAGCCTGGATTCCTCTGTCTGTATTTGGTTCAGCCAACATTCATTGATTTTCAGCAAATGATTTATACTGGTCAGGTGTGCAGAAAATCCATAGTCTAGCCTGGAAACAATACATGCAGGCACTGGAGGTAACGGCAGTTGATTGCAGTCCACCAGACACACAAACATTAATTTATACCAGATGGAAATTGTTTATTGTAGCCAGTCTACCAACCAGCATATTTTGAGAGGATGGAGGAAAACCCCAGAGAAACAGACTTGAAATCAAATAGAAAGTGGCTACAGGTACTTGACCAGGATATAAATCATTGTGTCTTTGGTTTAATTACTGCACTGTACTGTACTGCACTGTCTGGTAAAAAAAAGGTATATTATTGAGATGTAATAATGGCACACAAATGCATACACACAAAAGTACTGCAGCAAGTAAAAAAAAAAAAAAAATCTTGTTTTTTATCTTCTTTTTTTTCTCTTTTCTTTAAAGGCAGTGGTCTGTCCTCTTCACCGAGCTTCACTGAGTCCACCAATGACCGCATATGCACAAAGTATTTGTCCACTAGACTGGAACTGGACTAATTTTCACTCCACTCTCATGTTAGACCAGTCGTGTTCTCCGATTAGTGTTAGTTAATAATGTAAGTGTTGCCATTGGATGCTGGACAAATGGCGGGATTGGTGCATCCACCAACAAGATACAAAGCAGTATTTACACTCATTCTCTTGCTGGTTTAAAATGACCTGCTGGTTCATATAACCAAAGTTACCAACTATATCAAGAAAAAAAATCTATTTTTAGGGCAGCACTGAAAAGTTCTCAGAGAAGAACACCATGATTAACTCAGAATTCCTGGAGTTGTGGAACCTCTAAAAAATCTCATACGGAGAAGTGGTATGTCCTCTTAACGGAAGTAGCCTACTGATATGGTGATGCCAGTCATCACGCAGATGGCTAGCTACGGCTTAGACAAGGGATCCCCCTGAGGTCTTACCTCTATACCAAATAAACAATTTATCTGAGACTCAGGTAGCTGCCAGCAGGTCTCCAAAACTTCATAAGGCTCATGCCAGGTTCAGAAAGGAATGCACCATAGGCTCATCCTTAATCCAGTGTGCATGGTCTGAATATTTAAATTGTTCTCATGGGAGTTGTCAAAGCATCTGTTCTCAGCCCACTCAGCAGTGCAAATGTACAGAGTACAGAGCTTTTGAGACCACTAGTGATGCGCCATCACCAGCACACTTTCAACTAAAGCTGACATGATTGTTATTCGTTATATTAGTATCATTTTTAAGAAATAGTATTATTACATATAATGTACTGTATGTATTTAGCATTTTAAATAAAGCATTGCTTGAAATTGCCGCAGCTTGTGTTGTGGTAGAAATAGCAGTAGTTATCAGTCTAAAGGAAACTTCAACCAGCACTGTGATGGCTTTAAGAAGTGCAACCTTCCAAGTTACACTGTCTGAGGTCCTGGATTTTATCACCTGATATCAAGTGAGATTTGTCTGCAGTCATTGATCAAACCTACAACAAACTGGACAGGACCTGCTCAATAAAACTATTCATTTGGCCGACCAGTTTAATTTAGAACATGTGTTTTAAATCAGCTCAGACTCTTATTTATTTTAAAGATTTAAAAGACAGAATGACAAAAACTTATACAATCACAAGTTTAACAAGTTTGGATATGATTTTGGAAACTTTGTGTTTTTTTTTTAACCAGTGTCAATATGATCTTTATAATGATATGATACCTTTAAAGTAGTAAGAGATATAATCCCATATTGCTGTGCTAGGAATCAGAATGTTTCACCACATTACTCTTGTTTGATTGCCACTGCACTGAAAGCTTTATTATAAAATAATGCTAGTGGCATGTGAAGCAGGGAATGGTTTTATTGCGCTGTTTGCGAATGTTTTATTTATCATCATCTACGAAGTCTGCTATCCATTGATTTATCGATTTATTTTCCGTTCTAGTGCACGATTTGCGACTTGTTCTTTAAACACTGAATTTAACATTTTTACTGATATTTGATTATTTGCACTTCTTTGTTAATATTTGCACAATTTATGTCCCAATGTAGTTATATTCCAATATTCAACATATATATTTTCTCTATAAAATTATGGTTTTCATTGAAATTTGTGTAACATGAGGTCCAGTTTGGACAACTTATTTGCTATGTAGACCTGCGAACCACTAGAGGGCGTTAGCAGCTTATCTGTAGTCTTTGGTTTATTGATTGAAGAGCAATACCATATACAGTGATAGACTGAGAGTCCAATTGGACTGATTTTGAATGTATTTTGTAAGTTAAAAATGCTTGAGTGGAGAAAACCAAATCGGCTAGTTTTCATATTGTGAACATCATTCAGAGGCCATTTTTTTTTTTTTTAGAAAATATAGACTGCTTTTAAAATAAATTAAAAAATAAGTAGGACTACTACTTATTATTACTAGGACTAATACTACTAATAGTCTTGAGTTCACCAAAAAGCTAAGTTTAAACAGTATGAAGAATTGGCAACACTGCACTGGTTCATTACAGTGTGTTATGCACTGCTGGTCACATCACATCACTTTGAAATGTAAAATAATATAGATTGGTATATCTCATATAGATATGTATTATCAGCATGTCAGCATTTTTAAATATAGTGTTAAATCCTATATGGACAAGATTGTAAAACTCTTGCTTGGAATGACAGGTTTTTCCCTGTGTCATGCACATGTTGTTAGGTAAATAGGCAGTGCCCAGTAAATGAAGCATGAAGAGATGTACACAATTTGCTTAAAATCCAAAGTCTGGATAGAAAACAAGTATTGAGCAGGCACTGTATATTCACCTATACCTAAGTGCACAGGTGCTGAGAAGTTAAAAATGCTTAAATAAAACTCTTACTCAATAAAACTCAAAAGTGCAAGTGTTCAGGTTAATGTTAGCTACTGCAACTGGTGCTAGACTGACCATGCATTAGCAAAGGAAATAGGTTAAAGGTAGCTAGTTATTGATAGCAGATTAGGTAAAGGTCCCTCAACATAACTTTTTAAATGGAGATGGGAAAATAAAATTCTGAAAACTCTAAACATTAACACTGGACTCAAGCAGCTTGTCCATAGACAAATGCTCACAGATCACTATTATTTTAATTTAATTGAACATAAATTAAACTAAAACTAAAGGTACCAGTGATACGGTCCCCTTCTTGTTTCCGGATATGCCTGATTCATCCTGATGCTCTACTGAGTTCTCTTCAATTGTACTCACTTAACCACTTGCGGCAACTGAGGTTGGCTCCACATTTATAAATTAAAGATACATGAGGTTACAGTGGTGGATTAAACTCAATAACAATGAGTATAGATTTGGACTGTAATTAGTATAAAGTTTCCTACAGTAGCTATAATTGAGTGAATAAAGAGTTTTGATAAAACTATAATAAATGGGCATTCAGTGTAACCCAGATAAGGAAGTGCTGAAAATGCTAATGTGTGCCAGTGCAGCAGATGGCAAGGATGTATAATTGCTTGATGAAAACAAAAATAACTTCACACTATAATATTCTATTAAGAGTAAAGCTCAGTTACAAATTCAATTTACGTATAGATAAATGTTAAATATTAAAATATTATACATAAAACTTCTCCAATATTATAGATAGATAGATAGATAGATAGATAGATAGATAGATAGATAGATAGATAGATAGATAGATAGATAGATAGACAGACAGACAGACAGACAGACAGACAGACACATACATACATATATAAGGGGTAAACAAGACAATCTAAAATATATTTAACAATTTAAAATCTACATTATCAACTTCTGATAGGAATCAGAATGTTTCACCACATTACTCTTGTTTGATTGCCACTGCACTGAAAGCTTTATTATAAAATAATGCTAGTGGCATGTGAAGCAGGGAATGGTTTTATTGCGCTGTTTGCAAATGTTTTATTTATCATCGTCTACGAAGTCTGCTATTCATTGATTTATTGAATTATCTTCCATTCTAGTGCACGATTTGCGACTTGTTCTTTAAACAGTGATTTAAATTTTTTTACTGATATTTGTTTATTTGCACTTCTTTGTTAGTATTTGCACAATTTATGTTCCAATATTCAACATATATATTTTCTCTATAAAAGTATGGTTTTCATTGAAATTTGTGTAACATGAGGTCCAGTTTGGACAACTTATTTGCTCTGTAGACCTGCGAACCACAAGAGGGCGTTGCAGATCATCTGTAGTCTTTGGTTTATTGATTAAAGAGCATACCATATACAGTCTTCTTCTTCTTCTTCTTCTTTCGGCTGCTCCCATTAGGGGTCGCCACAGCAGATAATCCGTCTCCATACCACCCTGTCCTCTACATCTGCCTCTTTCACACCAACTACCTGCATGTCTTCACCACACCCATAAACCTTCTCCTTGGCCTTCCTCTTTTCCTCCTACCTGGTGGCGCTATCCTCAGCATTCTTCTACCAATATAACTCATGTCCCTCCTCTGCACATGTCCAAACCATCTCAATCTTGCCTCCCTCACCTTGTCACCAAAACATCCTACATGGGCTGTCCCTCTAATAAACTCATTTCTAATCCTGTCCATCCTCGTCACTCCCAACGAAAGGCTTAACAACTTCAGTTCTGCTACCTCCAGCTCCGCCTCCTGTCTTTTACTCAATGCCACTGTCTCTAATCCATACAACATCGCAGGTCTCACCACAGTCCTACAAACTTTCCCTTTCATTCTTGCAGATACCCTACTATCACAAATCACTCCTGTCACTCTTCTCCACCCACTCCACCCTGCCTACACTCATTTTTTCATCTCTTTAACACACTCTCCATTACTTTGCACTGTTGACCCCAGGTACCTGAACTCCACCACCTTCTCCACCTCTTCTCCCTGTAACCGCACCACTCCACTGCCCTCCCTCTCATTTACGCACATGTACTCTGTCTTACTCCTACTGACTTTCATTCCCCTTATCTCCAGTGCATATCTCCACCTCTCCAGGCTTTTCTCAACCTGCTCACTATTCTCACCGTAAATCACAATCACAGAGACTCCTGTCTGACCTCGTCCGTCAACCTGTCCATCACCACTGCAAACAGGAAAAGACTCAGGGCCGATCCTTGATGCAGTCCAACCTTCACCCTAAACCAGTCTGTCTTTCCTACTGCACAATTTACTCTGTCCTCATTCATGTCCAGCACCACCCTCACATACTTCGCTGACACACCTGACTTCCTCATACAATACCACAAATCCTCTCTCGGCACTCTGTCGTACGCTTTCTCTAAATCCACAAATACACAATGCAATTCCTTCTGTCCTTCTCTATACTTCTCCATCAACATTCTCAAAGCAAATAAGGCATCTGTGGTGCTCTTCCTCGGCATGAAACCATACTGTTGCTCACAGATGGTCACCTCTTCTCTCAGCCTGGCTTCCACTACTCTTTCCCATAACTTCATGGTGTGACTGATCAACTTAATTCCCCTGTAGTTACTGCAGGTCTGCACATCTCCCTTATGCTTAAAGATCGGTACCAGCACACTCCTTCTCCATTCCTCAGGCATCCTCTCACCTTCCAGAATCTTGTTAAACAATCTGGTTAAAAACTCCACTGCCATCTCTCCTAAACATCTCCACGCTTCTACCGGTATGTCATCTGGTCCAACCGACTTTCCACTCTTCATCCTCTTAATCGCTGCTCTCACTTCCTCCTTACTAATCCTATCTACATCCTGCTTCACCAACTCCACATCATCCAACCTTCTCTCTCTGATTTTCCTCATTCATCAGCTGCTCAAAATACTCCCTCCACCTTCTCAACACACTCTCCTCACTAGTCAACACATTTCCTCTCCATCCTTTATTGCTCTAACTTGCAGTACATCCTTCCCAGCTTGGTCCCTCTGTCTGGCCAATCGGTACAAATCCTTTTCTCCTTCCTTAGTGTCCAACCTCTTATACAGCTCCTCATATGCCTTTTCCTTGGCTTTCTCCACATCCTCTTTACCTGCTGCCGCATCTCCTTGTACTCCTGCCTACTTTTCTCATCACTCTGTCGATCCCACTTCTGTTTTGCCAACCTCTTTTCCTTATGCTCTCCTGCACTTCCTCATTCCACCACCACGTCTCCTTGTCTACCTTTCTATTTCCAGATGTCACACCAAGTACTTTTCTAGCTGCCACCCTCATCACTCCTGCAGTAGTTACCATTCATCCAACACCTCTTCAGCACCACTGAGCCCCTGTCTGACCTCTTCCCTGAACCTCACACTACACTCTTCCTCCTTCAGCTTCCCCCATCTTATTATTCTTTCAGTCCTCACTCGCCTCCTCTTCTTCTTCGCCTCCAAAACCATCCTACAGACCACCATCCGATGCTGTCTAGCTACACTGTCCCCGCCAACACCTTACAGTCTCCAATCTCCTTCAGGTTGCATCTCCTGCATAGAACATAGTCCACCTGTGTGCACCTTCCTCCACTCTTATAGGTCACCCTATGATCCTCCTTATTCTTAAAATACGTATTCACCACTGCCATTTCCATGCTTTTAGCAAAATCCACCAACATCTGCCTTTCCACATTCCTCTCCTTAAGGCCATACCTACCCATAACCACCTCAGCACCTCTGTTTCCCTTTACCTACATGCCCATTAAAGTCTGCCCCAATCACCAATCGTTCATTCCTAGGTACACCATCTACCACTTCATCTAATTCACTCCAGAATCTTTCCTTCTCCTCCATCTCACAGCCGACTTGTGGAGCATATGCACTGATGACATTTATCATCATCGCTTCAACCTCCAGCTTCACGTTCATCACCCTATCAGAAACTCTCTTCACCTTCACTACACTTTTACTGTACTCTTCCTTCAGAATCACCCCTACACCATTTCTCTTTCCATCCACACCATGATAGAACAGTTTAAATCCACCTTCAATGTTCCTGGCCTTACTCCCTTTCCACTTGGTCTCCTGAACACACAACATATCTACCTTTCTCCTCTCCATCATATCAGCTATCTCTCTCCCTTTACAAGTCATAGTACCAACATTTAAAGTACCAACCAGAACCTCCACTCTTCTACACTTCTCCCTTTCCTGCCTTCTCTGTAGACGTCTTCCTCCTCTCCTTCTCCTCCTTCGGCCAACAGTAGCCCAATTCCCACGGAACCCTGTCGGCTAACGATACCTGTGGCAGTCGTTGTTTACCCGGGCCTCGACCGATCCGGTATGAAATTCTTATTTGTTATCGGCATATTCGATTTGGCACATGTTTTACGCTGGATGCCCTTTCTAACGCAACCCTCCCCATTTATCCGGGCTTGGGACCGGCACTAAGAGTGCACTGGCTTGTGCCTCCCTAATGGCTGGGTTAGCAATACCATATACAGTGATAGACTGAAAGTCCATTTGGACTGATTTTGAATGTATTTTGTAAGTTAAAAATGCTTGAGTGGAGAAAACCAAATCGGCTAGTTTTCATATTGTGAACATCATTCAGATGCCATAAATAGTTTTTTTTAGGAAATATAGACTGCTTTTCAAATAAATAGTATGTAAACAGTATGAAGAATTGGAAACAATGCACTGGGTCACTTCAGTGTGTTATGCACTGCTGGTCATATCACATCACTTTGAAATTTAAAATAAAATAGATTGGTATATCTAATATAGATATGTATTATCAGCATGTCAGCATTTTTAAATACTATATGGACAAGATTGTAAAACTCTTGCTTGGAATGACAGGTTTTTCCCTGTGTCATGCACATGTTGTTAGGTAAATAGGCAGTGCCCAGTAAATGGGGCATGAAGAGATGTACACAATTTGCTTAAAATCCAAAGTCTGGACAGAAAACAAGTATTGAGCAGGCACTGTATATTCACCTATACCTAAGTGCACAGGTGCTGAGAAGTTAAAATGCTTAAATAAAACTCTTACTCAATAAAACTCAAAAGTGCAAGTGTTCAGGTTAATGTTAGCTACTGCAACTGGTGCTAGACTGACCATGCATTAGCAAAGGAAATAGGTTAAAGGTAGCTAGTTATTGATAGCAGATTAGGTAAAGGTCCCTCAACATAACTTTTTAAATGGAGATGGGAAAATAAAATTCTGAAAACTCTAAACATTAACACTGGACTCAAGCAGCTTGTCCATAGACAAATGCTCACAGATCACTATTATTTTAATTTAATTGAACATAAATTAAACTAAAACTAAAGGTACCAGTGATACTGTCCCCTTTTTTTTCCGGATATGCCTGATTCATCCTGATGCTCTACTGAGTTCTCTTCAATTGTACTCACTTAACCACTTGCAGCAACTGAGGTTGGCTCCACATTTATAAACTAAAGATACATGAGGTTACAGTGGTGGATTAAACTCAATAACAATGAGTATAGATTTGGACTGTAATTAGTATAAAGTTTCCTACAGTAGCTATAATTGAGTGAATAAAGAGTTTTGATAAAACTATAATAAATGGGCATTCAGTGTAACCCAGATAAGGAAGTGCTGAAAATGCTAATGTGTGCCAGTGCAGCAGATGGCAAGGATGTATAATTGCTTGATGAAAACAAAAATAACTAAACACTATATTATTTTATTAAGAGTGAAGCTCAGTTACAAATTTTATTCATGTTTAGATAAATGTTAAATATTAAAATATTATACATAAACTTCTCCAATATTTTAGTGAAAGTGATAGATAGATAGATAGATAGATAGATAGATAGATAGATAGATAGATAGATAGATAGATAGATAGATAGATAGATACATACATACATACATACATACATACATACATACATACATATAAGGGGTAAACAAGAAAATCTAAAAATATACTTAACAATTTAAAAACTACATTATCAACTTCGTTTGTTTAGGTGACATTAGCTTAGTATTTATAGTTCCAAAGTTTGCAAAATTTGTATTCACTACAAAATGAATAATGTCAAGTGATATATATCATCTGTCTGACATTATGCGTTTGGAATGATAGTGATGAAGATAATATGAGGAGAAATATTAAGAAGGGAAAGAAAAGCAAAGGCATGATAATTAGGGAGTTCAATTTGATATCAATCTCATTGATGATTATATAGTGATTAGGCTAGCCTGTTCTACGCATACAGAGAAAGTTCAGTTTCTCATCACAGTCTCTCATTTGCCAATTCCCTTCTTTTTGTGCTAAAGCACCACAGCGCAGGTTTCTGGCTGGGCACTGGGGTTCACCTTCAGTAGACCAAGCCATGTATGTCCGTAGAGTGGGTACAGTCCAAAACCAGTTTCCATCGAGAAAGCGGAGACCAGTCCACACATGTTCCGTTTGTGCTGGCAAGCTGATTTTTATAGCTTCATTCATCCAAAAAATTGATGTCAGACTGACCAGGTCGAGGTAATAATTTCTGCAGTAGTCAAGAGCATTTTCCCATGTCATGTTCTGCTCCACTAGAATTACCTCATACCTCACCATGCAGTAAAAGGTGAGATTCCATGAGCATGGGGCAGGAATGACAATATGGAATGCATTCAATACTAGTCCACATGTTCCAGTAGTATATTGTCCTGAATATGGAATTTGTAAAGGATCCATTCCTGACCACTTTGTCAAGTTTTCACTGTCTGCATATAATCCAATCCATGTCCCAATCAGACACATTTTATAGTAGTTTGTGTTGT
The DNA here is from genome assembly GCF_014805685.1 of Silurus meridionalis. Taxonomy (NCBI): domain Eukaryota; kingdom Metazoa; phylum Chordata; class Actinopteri; order Siluriformes; family Siluridae; genus Silurus; species Silurus meridionalis. The sequence continues at coordinate 20,654,558 of NC_060886.1, forward strand.
TAGGACAAGAATTAGGCACCAGAAATGATAGAGACATTAGCTCCTCCCGAGTCGGTATAGTGGACAGATCATCATATATTAATCTGCAGAACAGCTGAGCTTCTGGCCAAGACAGTAAATAATTCACAAAGTAGTGCTCCCTAACAAGACTGTAAGTTAGTCCATAGAGACCGATGATAAGGAACGTAGCAAGCAGAGTCTTCATCATCATTTTCACTTTGAAAAAGTTCTTAAGCTGAATTGTGATTATTTTTTAAAAAGACTACTTATTTAAGTACGCTGTTAACCAGTGATTTAGCCAATGACAAAGGATAGAGCCAAACTGAGCCAATCACGAAGGATTTCAAAACAATGACCAATCACAAATAGAATTTACTAGACCAATGATTGGTCAGTGTAAATGTAATTTTTTTTTAAAGATCAAAGATTAGGTGGAGTCAACTATAGGCAACTGAAGTTAACTCATCAATAATGAGTAGACTGCAGTTAAGGCAAATAAAAACAAATAGCCTTATAACCAAATGCATTATGTAAAAAAAGCAGTAAAATCAGCATCCAAATTAGGAAGTGAATGCCATGAACAAGGTAAAAAAGAATGTACATCAAAAACAATCCTGTATTTGTTTAAGTGTTATATGCATGTGTTAAGTCTGATTATTGCTTATATGCTTAGCATTTTTACATTACCACATTCCTGCACACAATTCTAAAGGCAAAGTCATTCTGAAGCAGAAAAGCATCATGCTGCCTCAAGCTTACTCCTGTTAGCACAGACATACATAAACACACTCAAGTTGTGGTGTCATTACTGGACAGGCCAACACTATTACCAAAATAACTGACAGTTAGCTGTGCTTGAACGGACTGATCATAAATCGATTTCATACCGGATTAGTCAAGGCCCAGGTTACCAACGACTGCCACAGGTATCGTTTGCTAACAGGGTACTGGTGGAAATTGGGCTACTGTTGGCCGAAGGAGGAGAAAGAGAGAAGGAAAAGTCTACAGAGACGGCAGGGAAAGAAGAAGTGTAGGGAAGTGAAGGTTCGAGTTGGTACTTTAAATGCTGGTACTGTGACTGGTGAAGGGCAAGTGGTAGCTGATATGATGGAGCGGAGTAAGGTAGATATGTTGTGTGTTCAGAAGACCAAGTGAAATGGGATGAAGGCCAGGAACATTAAAGGGGGGTTAAAATGTTCTATCGTACTGTGGATGGAAAGAGAAACGGTGTAGGGGTGATTCTGAAGGAAGAGTACAGTAAGAGTGTCGCAGTCGCCACGGCTTGCTTATCAGGAATAAATGCACACCATTCACCTTAACTGTTGATTTCTGTAAAGCTGCTTTGAGACAATGTCTGTTGTGAAAAGCGCTATCGAAATAAACTTGACTTGAGAGTGTAGTGGAGGTGAAGAGAGTTTCTGATAGAGGGATGAATGTGAAGATTTAAGTTAAAGGGGTCATGATAATGTTATCAGTGCCTTTGCTCCACAAGTGGGTTGTGAGATCGAAAGAGAAGGAAAAATTCTGGAGTGAGATAGATGAAGTGGTAGAAAATGTACCTAGGAATAAAAGATTCTGATTTGGGCAGACTCCCAGTGGCTATGTTGGTGAAGGGAACAGAGGTGATGAGGAGGTGATGGGTAGGTATGGCCTTAAAGAGAGGAATGTAGAAGGACAGATGGTGGTAGACAGGTGCACACCAGTGGACTAAATTATATGTAGGATATGCAACCTGAAGGAAATTGGAGACTGTAAGGTGGCAGGGGACAGTGTAGCTAGACAGCATTGGATGGTGGTCTGTAGGATGGTTTTTGAGGTGAACAAGAAGACAAGGAGGAGAGTTTCGCTTCTGATCACCATCACTGTACCCTGCAACATGGTATATCTGCAATAAATGGACATTCGGTGCAACCCAGATGAGGATGGGTTCCCTCTTGAGTCTGGTTCCTCTCAAGGTTTCTTCCTTATGCCATCTTGGGAGTTTTTCCTTGCCACAATCGCCACCGGCTTCATCAGGGACAAACTTACTTATAAAGAACATATTCATTTTTATCACCACATTATCTGTGTAAAGCTGCTTTAAGACAATGTTAATTGTTTAAAGTGCTATACAAATGAAAATGTATTAAATTGAATTGAATTGATTAAAGACTGAAAGAAAAATAAGATGGTGGAAACTGAAGGAGGAAGACTGTAATGTAAGGTTCAGGAAAGAGGTCAGACAGGGATGGACTGAGCTGGGAAGGATGTGCTGAAAGTTAGAGCAATAAAGGATGGAGATGGAAATGTGTTGACTAGTGAGGAGAGTGTGTTAAAAAGGTGGAGGGAGTATTTTGAGAAGCTGATAAGGAGGGAGCTAAGAGTAGGGAACAGGTTGAAGAGCCTGGAGAAGGTGGAGGAGTTTAGGTACCTGGGGTCAACAGTGAAAAGTCATGGAGCGTGTGTAGGAGAAGTGAAGAAAAGAGTGCAGGCAGGGTGGAGTGGGTGGTGAATAGTGGCAGAAGTGATTTGTGATAGAAGGGTATCTGCAAGAGTGAAAGGGAAAGTTTATAGGATTGTGTGGAGACCTGCTATGGTTTAGAGACAGTGGCATTGACTGAAAGACAGGAGGTGGAGCTGAAGGTAGCAAAGTTGAAGATGTTGAGGTTTTCATTGGGAGTGACGAGGATGGACAAGATTAGAAATGAGTTTATTAGAGGGACAGCGCATGTAGGACATTTTGGAGACAATGCTAGATTTTTGGAGGGATGCTAGATTGAAATGGTTTGGACATATGCAGTAGAGAGACATTGGGTATATCGGTAGGAGAATGCTGATGATAGAGCCACCAGGAAGATGAGAAAGAGTAAGGCCAAGGAGCAGGTTTATGGATGTTGTGAGGAAAGACATGTAGGTAGTTGGTTTGAAAGAGGCAGATGTAGAGGACAGGGGATTATGGAGATGGATGATTGGCTTTGGCGAAGAACAACAGATTTGAAAGAAAATATACCTTCATATACTAAAAAGATTTATGGCACATCTACTTCAGCTGCCAACAAATATTTTCTAAATACAGAAAATACAGGTAACTACTATGTACTTTCAACCTTCCAAATTAAAAAGCCTATTCTATCTAAAAATATGAACATGCAGCATGGCTTAGGTTTGCAAAGTTGAGTCTAAGCAATCCACAAGACGTCTGGAACAATACCTTTTGATCAGACAGGACCAAAAATGGACATTTAGCTATAAAACACAGTGCCACATTTGACAATCAACTCCTTTGAATACAAAGTATTTTAGAGTAACATGTGAGGCCGGCTGTTAAAAAGCAAAAGCTTGCCTAAAATTGGACTGCAACAGGACAATGATCTCAAAGACACAAGCAAATCTACAACAGCCAAAAAAAGAACACAATCAAGGTGTTGACGCAACAAGATTTGCACACCTGGATTGGAGAATGGCATTTTTAATTTGCAAATCTATTCAATATGGTTCAAGTCAACCCACTCTAGGACATTCAAAGAGTCCTAAACAACTCCTGGCCAGGTCACCTCTCTTACTAAGACCCTTCACTCACAAATGCATAGTTTGATCATCTCGTGGAAGTTTCCTTTTTGTGCAATTCTTTTTTCATTTGAGAAAAATGGAAGCCACTGTGCACTTGAGAATCTTTAGTGCGGCAGAAATATTTTTTTTGTGCCTTGCAACAACTGTTTCTGAGCTCTGCAGGCAGTTTCTCATGACATGCCTTTCCATTTCATAACCAATCAAGAAACTTTACTAGGTGGGCTCTATTCAATCTGGAAAAAATGATCAAGAGAATTGGGAAACACCTGAGGTACTTTTCAAGTGTTGTTTCAAAGGGTCTGAATAATTATATACACGTGATATTTCAGTTTATTGGTTTATTTAAAAAAAATTACAAATATTTATAGAATTTTGTTTTCACTTTGTCATTATGGCGTTCTGCGTGTAGATTTATAAGAAAAAAAATCAATTTGAATTGTAGTATCAGGCTACAGACCAATATTGAAAGTGAAGAGGGTCTGAAGAGAGAGAGAGAGAAAGAGAGAGAGAAATAGAGAGAGAGAGTGAGAAAGAGAGAGAGAGAGAGAGAGAGAGAGAGAGAGAGAGAGATTCATTAGGACATATACTACAAATAAACTGTAGAGGGGTAGAGCAATAGGCAGCAATGCTAAATTGACTCAGCCTTAAACACTTAATGGCTTTATTTCTTAAATAATTTTTCACCATAGCAAATAGGGAACTACACCCTTTTGGGACATAAAGCAGGCCATAATCATATAAGTATTTACTGTATTTCTTATTGTTTTTAAATATTCTGTATTTTAACAATTAGGTTGTTGTATTCTTATTTGCAATAAACATCTTTCATTCATTCTTTGTATGATAACTCACTAACTTGCTTGACCTCAAGGATCGTTAACGTATTCAGAAGTGGAGGTGGACCGTGTTCTGCCAACAGCAATATGACATTTACTCTCTCTCTCTCTCTCTCTCTCTCTCTCTCTCTCTCTCTCTTTCACACACACACACACACACACACACACACACACACACACACACACACACACACTTGTGCATACACAACTGTACAGACACACACACACACACACACACACACTGCATCATACTGTGACAATATTATTCAAAGTAGGAGAGACACAGCTTATCTACATGTGTGTGTGTGTGTGTGTGTGTGTGTGTGTGTGTGTGTGTGTGTGTGTGTGTGTGTGTGTGTGTGTGTATGTGTATGTGTATGTGTATGTGTGTATGCATGCATGTGAAAAAGGGTGACAGAGGAAAAGAAAGCCCATGCATGCCCTTGTCTGTCTGATGTCCTTCCCTAACAGTGAAAAAGGCAGCTACAAAAGCTGCAAATATGAATGTATTTGAGAGACAAACAACAGAGAATAGAAAACTGGCATGACTAATAGATTTTGCAAGATTCTTAGTAATTTTGTATCAAGGACTAAAACTCTATCTTTCCATGCCAAACATGCAGAACATTGTTTATGACAAAATCTAAATATTGCTGTCAAGCAGAGTTCTGTTTCCATTTTAGTAGTAGTTGATAATAAAGGGCACCCCAATCCATGCACATGCACATACACATCTACAGATTACGATAAGAGCTCATCTTTTTTTCCATCCACGATGTGTCTTCAGTGTCAGATTGTCCTCAATAACTTCATCACTGTCAGTGTTAGTAAAGATTATCTATAAAAAATATTCTAATTTTTCAACTTTCCCAGAGAGAACCATTAAATGTATTACTATAAATTAAAGATTATGGTGCACCCATGACTCTACCTAGAGGAGTCTGCCTGCCAAATGTCAGTGACCAAAAAAAGGAGGGCATAAGTGAAAGTTCAATCAAGTTACATTTATTTATATTTCATATATAAAAACCATTATCTTTGAGTATTTAAAAAAAGACTGAAAAGTCTAAGGAATATTAATAGGAATAAAAGCTAGAAATAATGTAGTTAAGATAAACATACAGAAATAGTGTCTAATATTAGTAAAAACATTTTAAAAAAGGCCAGAGTTTGAGATATTACTATAAAGAAACCAATACTTAAAATTTTCCAGGACTTATTCATGGACTTATTTTGACTGTGCCTCTATCTATCTATCTATCTATCTATCTATCTATCTATCTATCTATCTATCTATCTATCTATCTATCTATCTATCTATCTATCTATCTATCTATCTATCTATCCATCTGTTGTCTGTCTGTCTGTCTAGCCAACAGCCACACCTATTCACAAACCACAAGACAAACTATGACTCCCACCACCCTGATGAAGGAAAGATCCCCAAATAATATTTAAGCAGTGTAATCTTGAAGCTGTTCTATGGCACGCTGTGTCCTGTGTGGGTACTTATGCTTGGTGTAATAGTCGGATGTGGGGGTTCTGAAAGAACAGCTCCAGCTTGCGCTCAGCTTGAACATGAATCTGCATATTTGAACGCAGATCCTGGGGGTATCAAGCAACACTGAGCTGTCGAGGCTTAGAAGCGTTAAACTTAGCCTCGGGGTGCCAAAGAATTAGACAAAGTCGAGATGAAGGGGCAGATTTAGGATTACTGCCTGCGTCCAAACAAGCACCCGTGCGCGTCCCTAATTCTCGTTGATCTCTGTAATCTCCGGTACAAGTGACGATTGTTATTTATGTGTTTGGATGGTAAATATGATCACCGAGCCACTAATCCTATCTGCAGCGGGCGATTTGCCCTGCGCTGGTTACGTCAGCGAGTCTTTGGTCTCTTCTCTGCTCGGTCTGGAGCTCGCAGCGCGCATCCCACCCGTTCCAGTGCGAAGAGTTTCTCTGTCAGCTGCGTGAAGTATAAGCGAGAGTGGCACCACGCGAATTCGCCTCCGGCCAATTTAGCTAAAGGTTACGACACATCCATGCACTTTTTATAATTCCAGCAAGACCGATATTCACCTCTACCTCTTACTTTCTAAAAAAAAAAAAAAAAAAAATTATTTTTGTCCTGTCGCACTTGGTCTGCGCAGCTGCACCTGTCCACCATTGCCCCTAAAACCCACCCAAACGTTTTAACGCGAGCTTGTCGGGCGCTGCAAAGGAAGCGGCTGGTCGGTGCGGCACTGGGTTTCGTCATCATGGTCGTCGTGCTGCTTGTCGCGATTCCCCTGCTCGTCCAGAGCTCCGCCGTCTCTGGGCACTACGAGATGATGGGCACCTGTCGCATGATCTGTGACCCGTACAGCCCGAAAGCGAGCGCCACAGCGCTGGAAGTCATGCAGGACCTCGGCGCCATCCCGCCGCCGCCTCCTCCATCTTTCTCCCGTGGGAACAAAGGTGAACCGGGGCGCCCGGGGAAGCCTGGGCCGAGAGGTCCTCCAGGTGAGCCAGGTCCCCCCGGACCGAGGGGGCCGCCAGGAGATCGTGGGGATTCCGGAAAAATCGGATTTACCGGAGTTCCACAGGGAACAGCTCGAACTGAAACTGGAGATGTTGCCTCGGTGTTTGGAAGTGTCAAGATCGCCTTCTACGTCGGTCTTAAAAACCCACACGAGGGTTACGAGGTGCTCCGTTTCGATGATGTGGTAACTAACCTGGGCAACCACTACGACCCTTCAACCGGCAAGTTCACATGCCAGGTATCTGGAATTTACTTTTTCACTTACCATGTACTGATGCGCGGGGGAGACGGGACCAGCATGTGGGCAGACCTCTGCAAAAACGGTCAGGTAAATATCTTTCTGTTAAAACCTCGTTTTTAACAGCATATACAGTTTTGTTCAGGTCATGTAATTTGAGGGAAGTACTATTCTCAAACTCTATATATAGACACAAATACCACTGACACGTGTTAATCTGAATGTATCAGAATTTATCAGGAAATGCTTTAGATGTAAGAAACTTTACACAATGTACAGCAGTTGCAGTTATAGGTACATACGGAACATCACCTTTTTTTTTTTTTTTTTTTACATTTAAAACATCTCTAAAATATAGTTTAAAAAATCTTTTTGAAATAAAAATCCCTGTTTTTTTCATCCATTCTGTTGACACCTTTAGAGTAATTATCACAATAACATTTTAATCCAAACTCAAAAATAACAAAAAAACTTATGCAAAATTGAGATATTTCGACTCTAAATGTGTTTTTTTTTTAACACTTCAATAACTATTCATCTTAGTACTGTAATATGTGTTTTTCATGTATTAACTCATAGACCATATTTACACTCATATATTATATGCCCACATGTCCCATCTCTCATTTGGCATTTTGTTGGTAAACAGGTTCGAGCAAGTGCTATTGCCCAGGATGCCGACCAGAACTATGACTACGCAAGCAACAGTGTTGTTCTGCATCTGGACTCAGGGGATGAGATATATGTAAAATTGGATGGCGGGAAAGCACATGGTGGAAACAACAACAAATACAGCACCTTTTCAGGCTTCATACTGTATCCGGATTGAGCTGGAGCACAAGAACAGATGCTGAGGTGTATGATCATTTGCCAAATTGACATTAATACAGGCTGAAGCCGCATCAGATCTAGTGCTTCATGTCTGTATATCTGTAGGAATATGCTATTTTACTTACTGCCAGGACCATAAAGTAAACAAAACCAGTTAGATGTTAATGTTTAAAGTTGAGTTTTATTTTACACACAGCAAAATCCCCAGAGTAGAATTAACACTTAAACACTAAAAGAGTAAAAAGGGTCTATCTCATGATAGGATGCTGGTGAGTGTGTCTTTGAGTAAACAGTAATTATATACAGCATTTTAATAACAAAGATTGTTTACAGTAATTGCACATTGTATTGTATTTTTTAATAAATCGACATGCATTTTAATTACATATCGATAGCAGTTTACTACTATAAAATCATTGCTAGAATTATGCATTTGACAGATTTAGTTTTTTTTTTAACTCCTTTATTGTCATATATGCATCTTAAATGATTTTAAAAAAGCTAAACTTCTAGTCAAGTATTATGATTAAATGTTTTTTAAGTAATCATGTGATTTCATGAGAACAAATCTAAGACATCAAAAGTGACACACTGTCATTGACTATAACAAATCATGTTAGCAATATGTATCTATCTATGCTTAGATTACCTATATAGGGTTGCATACAGTTTTATCTCCAGTTCCTCCTGCTTCCCTAAACTCTCTTAATATTTTCTTTTGAAAAAATGACAAATAAAGATAAAAATATAACGGAAGGAAAAGTACTTGCCAGATAAGGTTATTTGCTGCTTCTGTAAAATGGTTAGTTGTGTTAGTGATACTTTATTCTTAGATTCATTGCAACATTCCAGTACTTATAAATAATTTTGGGCTACAGTATTAAACTGTAAAACATATTTATACATATATATTTATATGTATCATATATATTTTTGAAAATATACAAACTGTAGGTGTAAATGTGCATGTCTAACAGATGTTTTTCTATAAGGCATCCAACAATTACATGCACTTCTATGATTAGATTTAAAAAATATACCAACCGGTCAATTTTAAATGTAACTAAATAGCTAGTGTATTCACCACAATTATAGAATGTGAGCATGACATTAGAAGAAGAACTTTTTTTAACACATCCATAAATGTCTTGTAAAAACCAAAAATAACATTAAAGGTTGCATCGTGTACAATTACTTTCTCTTCTGCATAAATAACTGATTAATTCTTTTTGTTTTAGTTTTAGAAATATAACCTAGTATATGAACTAAAATACATAGCGAGTGTTTCACTGCCATTAACGCAAAACCTACTCTGAGCTGTTGTGGACTCATTACCCTATTTATTTTAAGCTCAAAGACACACTTTCTGTGCATTACAATCAGGCAGTTATTTGTAAAGGAGGTTTTAATTCAGCACTGGGCTTTTTTGCTGTGTAGCCTGTTTGATTATGTGTTGTGTGTATAAAATGTATTAAAACTACGTCAAATCAAATTTATGAGGACATTGTCTAAAATGTTAATATCGGTTTGTTTGGGATGTTGATGGATTGCTAGTATTATATGATGTATTTGTCCAGTAGCACAATTTATACACTGCATTGTTCACATTTATTTATGTATTTCAATAAATAATGTTTTATAGTACTGGTTCCTTTGTATGAATTAAATGTTGTGCACAGATGCATCTGAGCCATTTAACATGGTGTGCACATCAAGATCTGAACCAGAGGAGTTTGTGTGGTGTGACATTGACCTAACCAAATAATGTTGATTTGATGTAAATCTCAGTAAAAGAGTAAAGAATGATTGGAAAAATAACATTTCAGCCTGTATGGATGTCTTTGTAAGAACGTGAAAGAGAAAGAGTGTGTGTCTGTGCTGCTAGGTGTTGGCTGGTCCAGATGTCAGGCTTCCAGCTCTGCAAAACTTGGCTCAGCACCAACTTGGCTGCCAATCATCGATCATTCTCCTTCTGTAGAAGAAAGTCTGACCTCTGAACTGACTTAAAAAACTGACAGACATAACCATAATGTTAGCCTCTAAGTCTGGCTTCTATCCCATACTTTAATTATTAAATAAATGTAAGGAGTATAATTTTGTGTATGTGTAGATAGTGATTATTTCACTCTGAATACATAATCCAAATATTGGTCAATACAAAAAAAAAGTGTAAGATAACATATGTTTAAATAACACTATGAAAATCAAACAGTACACAAGTTTATATGTTCAAACAATAAAAATCATTTTAGTTAGTTAGCCTTGTTTTATTATTATTATTATTATTATTTTTTATTATTTATTATTATTATTATTATTGTAATACCTATTGCCTTATTTCATGAATTTGATATATATAAAACAGAGTAAAAATTGTATGTGTGTGAGAGAGTGCTTGTGAGTGATTTTGTGTGTAAGAGAGAGAGAGAGAGAGAGAGAGAGAGAGAGAGAGAATTTCCCCCTGTCATTCTGACTCAAGTTAGTAGGCCAGATTTATTCAAGCTGCCTGGAAAACCCATGATCCATGAAGACTCAACTCAACAAGAAATCAAAACTTACATAAGTTAAAAGATCTGTTATAGGACATGAGAAATCCAAGTCTAGACAGATCAGAATTGATTTAGTGACAATATTAGGTTGGTGGATTTAGTATTACAGCTAATTGGGGTATATTAGTGAGATCTGGTCTATAGATTAGAGTGAAATTGGACAGATGGTGTAAAACCATGCTTGTGCATTTCTACCCCTTGGATAACACATTTATCACTCCCCATGAGCATCATCTGTTAAAACTTCCATTGTATAAGTCATAAGTGTCACTGTTACTTTATTTCATCATTAGCTCACCGCTGGACACCAAAATGTCAAAGGCAACATACACTTATCCGAAAAGCATGCTCGATATTAACATAACTCGCCACCCAAACCAAGCTCCGTTCATAACATCAGCCATATTTAGTTGTTACTTGTTTATGGCAGTTAAGATTTTAATTTATTGCTGAAGATATGTGAAATAGTCTTTTGCATCCTAACACTCCTTTTCTCTATCTCCCGGCATATAATTCATTTTTAATTATAATTAATCTAATACAACTATTCAGACTATAAGCAATACAGCCATTTGCGTGTAGAATTATTGACCTCTAATGAATATTGCTTTTTTCCTTTTTTTTTTTTTTTTTTTTTTAAAGGTTTTTCAAATTGGGGTGCAGCTAAATTACTGACAAAGTCAAGATATTACGTAGACCAAACTAAATTTAAAGACCTATTCAAATCACTTCACTTTTTTATTTTATGTTGCAGCCTGATACTACAATTGTTCAAATATTTTTTTCTCATTAATCTATACTCAGTACCCCATAATATAAACAGAATTCTAGAAATATCAATCACATTTACATACGTTTTTAGACCCTATACTTAGTGTTTAGTTGAAGCCAAAACCTTGAGTCCTTTTGGGTATGGTGACAACAAGCTTTGCAAACCTGGATAAGGTGATTTTCTGCCATTCTTTATGACAAATCTTCTCAAGCTGGGCAGGTTGGTTGTGGATCGTTGATGGAGAGACATTTTCATGTCAATAGGGATGTTCAATAGGGTTCAACTCAGGGCTCTGGCTGGGCCACTATAGGACATTCACAGAGTTGTATCTAAACCCCTCCTCTGTTGTCTTGGCTGTGTGCTTAGAGTCATTGTCATGAGAAAGGAAAACCTTCGGCCCAGACATAGATCCTGTTTTGTGGCTGCAGGGGCCCCACCCAATGGCCCAATGACGGAATCCACTAACGTGGGTGAAGGTATGCTGCGTGTTAGTCTTTCTCGCGCTGCTGTAAAAAGATTACTAAAATGGATACCAATTTGCTACACAAATCCAATTTTAACCTCTAATCTGCCTCTAATTTTTAATAAAGATTTATCTTGAATATATCTAATTTAAGCTGACCACCTTACTGGTTGCATTTCATCTCTAATATTAATAGATTGTTCTGAGCATTCTGTTTTTTAATTAATCATTCATTATGGACCCGGAGTTGCTTAGAGCCTTGTGCTTGGCTAAATATACCTGTTCACGGAGGCAAATTGGCCAGTCCGAATCTTAGTCAGAGGATATAATGGTAAACTAATAGTCCTTAAGTAGGCGGCTCAGTGCTTGCTTATGCATAAAGAATATATCATAACTTGCTAAGACTGTAATATTCAGAAATCAGAAGGTCCCAGACATTGTGCTTTATGCTCCACCCGTTCATGAGCCTTCTGTATGTACTATCTGGGTCATAGATGTGCGGCAACACCAGGCTACATAATCAGCTAGATATAAATGATTTCAGGAAATATCTGAGATAATCAAGAATTTTACATTTATTTGCCAAACAAATACACAACATGAACAGCATAAAACCGAATAATTTAGCAATGCAGTTTACAAAAGAATTGTTAAAGAGTCACTGCACCTGGCAATAAAGACACACAGAGACTGTGTGGAAAGTTCTGACTACAGAATGCTTCCCTGAGTGTTTTGCCAAATCTCCTTAAATACCCAAACCATCATAAACACTCATAGATTTAAAGTAATAAAAGCTTTGCAAACCCTCTCTTGGGACATGAGGTGATCTAAAAACCAAATACCACCTAGAGTAAAAACCAACACCTGATAAAGATCTTCTAAGGGACAACCCTCACATCAGTAGGACAGAATTTCCACAAACATGAGATCTTTATTTTTGGTCTGTTCTACTGATATGGGACTGATATCATATTTCTAATCATGCTGAGACCTTAAAAATTATACCAAACATGCAAAGGTAAAATTCATACATTCCTAAATTGTAATATTACAGTATGCAAGTATAGTAGCTTGGATTCCGGGAACTTCTAAGTCACCTTATAAAGACCCGGCCATATCCCCAGGAGGGAAAGAGGGGGCTCATGGATGGGTGAGAGGGCAGCTGAACAGATGGCTTTTTCTTCTTACGTTAAAGAGATCCTCTCCTCAGTTTAGAAGGTTTATTGTTTTGTTGCATGGCAGTTCTCAGGGTCTGGCCTCATGAAAAGATCTGACCATCCTTACATGGAACAAAATAATGTATATAGAGTATACTAAGGAGAGCACCGAATAGAGAGATAAGTATATGTTACATTTAATTGAATTAGGTGTGTAAAGGTACAAACAATTAGAGGCAATGTTAGGGGGAAGAAATACAAAACATAACCTAACTCTAGTTATTATTTTATACCCCTCGAACTATTGTGTATGTTTTCAAGTTTAATAATCATAAAATTCAAAGTGTGAGGCAGAGACTAAACAAATTGAGGGAACTCAGATTTTAATTATGTTCATAATTATATATATAATTTATTCATATATATATATATATATATATATATATATATATATATATATATATATATATATATATATATGAATAAATTATATATATATATATATATATATATATATATATATATATATATATATATATATATATATATATATATATATATATACAATTACAATTATACAATTTAGTATACAACAATATTTTAATGTACCACCCCACTAATAAATCTGTATCTCGAAATGTACAAGTTTTTTGAGCGTGTATTACTGTCTGCCAGAGTAACCAGCATAAAGCCAAACATTTCACAACTTTTCCATTTCCGGCACTTTGCACACTTTGTGTTATAGTTCACTCGCTGAGTAATCACAAAGTCAGCTTTCTTTGTAGGACAAAAAAATCCAGTTATTAGTCATTTTGTAACCTTGCAACTTGCATTTCACTTTTATTCAGATTCACCCTTTCATGCAGAATGCCCAAATTTTCGAATGCAAACTGACTACCAGGGAATCATCCGGTTCGGAAGAACATCCAATCCTATACTGCAATCCTATAAATGCAGTAAAATGTAAGATGCATATGCATACTGAATACCAGTTAATTCACTGCTGAATTAATTTTATGAAAATAAAACACGCATTTTTTACAAAAAATATGAAAGGTCAAATCTTTCTTTAACTCAGAGATGGGTATTCAGAGAAGCAGCCATGGCCATGATGTCATCTCTATATGAAATGCTCTGTGGTCAGTAGGACTGTATCTCTAACATACTATGTGATTTGTGTGACTTTTGAATTGCGTTGCTGACAATAAAGCAGCCAAGCCTGCGGTTAGTCGTCATGGTGACTAAATTATGGCTGATAATGAGAGAGTAAATCAGAGAGGCTGAAGCAGTACTGAGATCATGGGCCATCCCCTTACCTACTCTTCATGGCTCATTCAGTTTTTTCTCTCTTCATCCCTCCATCAAGCTTCCTCACTGTCCGTCACATCTCTATTCATGAGTCTTTTACATAATAGGCCATTATGGAGTTATGAAATATCCACCAAGAGCTGCCAAGCCCCAAGGCCTGAATTTCACACTTGGATCTGTGCTTGTGTATGTGTGTGTGGGTGTTTTCATACTATGATCCATGTGTGTTAAGTTTCTTATCACCCTGACACATCATTAGTGAGGTCCACAATTCACCACCTTTCACGCTGTTGTAAATCATATACTGCAGTCAGTGAGGTACATTTTTCTTTCCTTAAGTGCTTCAAAAGTGTAATGATTTGGCTGAGAAGTGAGATTCTGTAAAACGGTAACTATCACCACAGGGGCAGCAATCCTCCAAAATCTAAAGAGCTTCATGTTCATGTTTTAGTATATAGAAAAATAAGGAAAAGCACACAACAGGCTAAAATATCATGTGTGCTTTTTTATGTTTTTTTTTTTCTTCTTATATGGCATTAGGCTGAGCTTGCAGGTTTTAGCAAATATTTTTATATACATTTTTATATTTATATACCCTTTTAGGACAGGGTTTTCTTTCCACCACTGTCACTTCTGACATACTTATGTATAGATCAGGATTTGTGTGATGCTGCTTTGTTGCAACACCTGCTATTAGATAAATTGCTAAAAAAAAAAAAAAAAAGAAGAATTCAACTCAATTGAATTCAATTTATCAAACTGTTACAACTATTTTATTAAACCAACATGGACTAACAATCCTCATTAATTTAGAGAGTTTATAAGGGTTAGTTATGATATGTACTCTTTCCTGCTACCTAATTCATATATAATATACACTTGTTTGTTCAGTCACAGTCATGTGAAAAAGAATGCACCACCTCTTTGAATTCACACAATGGCTTTATGTATCAAGACATAATCTGATCGCTAGCATGTTTTGAAATTAGAAAAATGCAACCTCAGATTAACAACATATGACATTATGTAACATTACATATTACATGTCATTAATAATTTTTACAAAAAGAAAGCCAAAATGAAAAAAGTGCACCTTTACTAATTCCATAAGCTAAATACAGTGGAACCCGGTTATGTCGATGTCCTAGGGGGTCGCCAAAAAGCATCGAGATAACCGATGATCGAGATAAACGAAAATCAAAATGGCGGCAATATATTAACGTGCTTGAAATTTCTTTATGTACATGATGTGCGTTAATAAATGAGAATGTGCATGCACGTGTTTTTGAAGGTTTTTTTTACACAACAGCGTTGCCGCGATTTGTTTGATGAAGGCATGCTATAAAAATACATACATGTCAGGAATCCACCTGCCACGCCCCCTTCGGCCCCCTTTAGCGTGTCAGGTGCTTTCTCTTCCGCTTTCTCTGAAGCTCCCGGCTTCAATCGCGCACATGTGGTGCTCGTTTAGCATCATCACCAGCTCCTATTTAAACTTCCACACTCTCACTGTCCGTTATTGTTGGTATATGTTGGTTCACGGCGGTCGTTGTTATCGCGCATGCGTATCCCGGTACGTGTCTTCCCACTGGCACTCTCTCAGCGGCTGCTCTTTTCTTCCCAAAGCGCACCGCGGATTCCCCCAGATCCTGCCGGTGTTCATTCTATGCTTTTGCTGCTCATCCCATGTTCCGCGCCGCCAAGCGCGGCTTTCGCCTCCCGTTCATCGCATAACATTTAACAACAAAAGGCATATGTGCACTAACTAACAGCAGAGATTCACCAGTATACAATACAACACCTGTAGCAGCTGTAAGCCTTGATTTTTCCGCCACTTCATGAGTTCTTCTGCGGCTGCACCGAGATAACTGACGTTAAATGGCAAATTTTTCCCCCCTTGTGCTCGAGATATCAGGGTTCGGCGACATAAAAGAATCGACATAACCGATAAAAAATGCTAAGACAAAGCGAGAATTTGGCGGTTCCACTTAAAAAACGTCGACTTAATAGGGTTGTCGAGATAACCGAGGTCGAGATAAGGGGGTTCCACTGTAGTAACAGGTTCTGATAATGAAATCACTTGAATTAACTGATCATCAGCAAGTATGACCACCTCTATCAGAAATTTTATTCACAAGTGGAAAACTCTTACTATATTTTTCTTTAAATTTTGTTATTATATTTATATTTTTATCCCCCTTTTTTACCCTTTTTTTTTTTATTCCCTCATGCCGGACCGTCGTTAAAAGCATTTCACTGCATGTCGTACCCTGTATGTATGTGTATGTGTCAAATAAAATTTGATTTGATTTGATTTGATTTGATTGAAAACAAGACAATTAAAGTCATTCAACAAGTCATTCAAGTCATTTGCTAATCTTCCTTGGGAGTCGATATCCTAGCACATTTACCTCAAGATCAGACCATGCAATTCTCCTAAAGGCAAAACACCCAAGAGATACAGCTCGGACATCTTAGGCCTCAATTAACATGTTAAATGTTAAAGTTCATACCAGTACAATTAGAAAAATACTAAACAAGTATAGTTTGTTTGTTGTTTGTTGTTCTTGCCTCTGTGGTCCCAGCTGCATGTCCTTCAGCGTACGCACACACACACACACACACACACACACACACACACACACACACACACACACACACACACACACACACACACACACACACACACACACACATTGTAGCAGGCGTGTCTTGTTGTTTAGAACTTTGAATGTATCATCCAAATTTATCTGTGTGTGTGTGTGTGTGTGTGTGTGTGTGTGTGTGTGTGTGTGTGTGTGTGCGCACACTCTGAGGGACATGCAGCTGGAACCACAATGGAGAGAGGTCACAGCACCCTGCTTGCAATTGAATGATTGTGCAAAGACAAATGTACTGAAACTGTTTTAATTTAAAATTGCTTTTGCAAACAGTATTGTGTAGCTATAAGAATTATGACATAAGAGAACTATCAGACCTTTTCTACTCTATAGATTATTAACAACAATTTTTAACAAAAAAAATAATGAGGGGTATGAGGTGTGGGAGTATTGGCCTGGTTAGTGGTATTGGGACCTGTCAATCACAGTTAAAGACAGAGCAATATGAATTATACATGTGCTTAGGGCTGAACTTGGCAGAACCCTGGGTGTGCGTGTGGTATGTTTGTGTGTCTGTCACTGATCTCCACCTGCACTTCATCCCCAGGTACTCCGGCTCTCATTAGCTAAAGGCCAGTGCTGCTGACCTCTGTTAACTTCTTTTAGAGTTTCATTATGGTAATTAGTCACAGTAGAGCTTGGTGTGTCGTGATGTATCTTCCAGGAGTGACTAGAAAAAAAGCCTGTCTAAAAGGTTTAATTGAAATCACTTGTGCATCATTAGAAAGCTTGGGTCAAATATGTATCAATTGTACTGGCATATGTAGCAAAGCTGCCTAAACACCAATTAAAAAACATTCAAACTCTACACTCACACACATAAATGATGCAAAGGAAAAGACCCAGTCCTCCATCTTTTTTGTCCCTAATAGCTGATCTCATTTTATCATTTAAAGTTTGTTATGCTTTCATGAGGTGATTTTCTGCTCCTGCACTCCCCAGAGCTTCATTATAAACCCACCCCTGACATTACATAGCCCATCCGTATTGAAATCCTAATGCCCCATGTTTTTCCTATGCTTTAATTTAGATCTAGCCTGCTTCAACTGTGAGTACAGTCTAATATACTCATGAATTAGACAAGCTATGCTGCAAATTGTAATGGTACTTGGGCAGGGAGGGTTTGTGCAAATTACAAGCACAAAATATTTTCATTAATAAAATATATTATATACAAACACATAAAATGCATCAATTGTATTTGTTTAACACCCCTTAAATAACCCATGTAATTTTTTTTGTTTGACTTATGACATTCCCACAAGCTCCTGACCAAAAATGATACTGTTGGTACAGTAGCTATGTAGAGAACACATATGAATATGAACTCACTCCATCATGTAGATTAGATCAACCTGTGTTGACTGTTCAGTGAATTCAATTTCCACACCAGCACTCTAGATTACTTGTGTAACGCCTTGACCAAATGTAACCCTGGCTAAAGTGTAAACAAGTGTCAAATTTATTTCCCATGGGAGAAAAATCTGACTTTTTGTTATTGTTATTGTGTAATATTACACTTCCAGAAAAGAAAATGCCGAAACCTGTACACATTTTTTTTGTTTTAATAAACAGAGGACGATAAATGAAATGCTGTGGAAGGTGTTTTGCTCAAATGCTGTGTGTCCCTTTCAGCCAATTAAAACAAAGGGTCATTACAAATCAGTACAAAAGTTATTCTGACTGATCACCTTTATATTATGATAAAACTTTTCACCCAATAGGGCTGATCTCTTCCAGGATTATAGGCTACCCCATCCACGACCAGAGCTGTGCAAAATATAGATAAATTAGACTTAATAGTACAGTATAGTACAGATCAAATGTAGAGACAGTATAAAGTGAAACTATACATAGAGTGTCCAATCTGATCTGTTGAGAAACCTACATCAAAACGCTATTTTCAAAGTAGATACAGGTCATGCTAAAGAGGAGAAAGACATGCTCTCAGTTAAAGAGACCTTTGAGATACATTATAGAGCCAAATATAAACATGAACAATTTCTCTCAGGATTTTCACCACAGTTAGTGGGCTTTTAAAGCTATTGGGCCACATCTATCAATTCAAAAAGAAATACGTAATTGTGTCCATAAAGCTAAATTTGCTTAGAAATTCCAGCCAGAATGACAAACGTTTTGGAAACTGATTTGCTTTGTACTCATGTTCATACACTATATGGCAAAGGTTTGTGGATATTTGAGCATCACACCCATATGTTTGCAACAGCTTTTTTCCATCTCTGTTTTTGTGCGCTACTCACTAAATGACAACTATTTCTACTTGTGGAGTAGAATAAAATGGGAACTGTCGCTAAGAAGTGATGCCAAACAAGGAAGCAAAAGAATGGTTTGTGCTAATTTTTCAATTCTTGGTTGAAGGGGCAGATAGTGATGTGTGTGTGATAGGACACAGGTGTGTTTTATAGATCTCTTTGACATTTGGGCACTGACGGTGACAGACACCACATTCAACTGCTGTCACAATGGATAAAACAACAGCATTCAATCCACATCACTACTTTTGCCCCATCCAGTGTCCTGCACTGATGGCTGAACCCTCTAATCTGAAGAGACAGATCAAAGTGCTCTTCTCCTTTTACCAACTCACACACTCTCACCTCTGGAAATAAAGAATGAGAAGAAGAAATAAAAGCTCTATTAGTCATTTAGTGACAGGATTCTCAACTATATAGAGAGACATTTATCCCTTTATTTGTCCTTCTCTTTCTGTATCTCTGTCTTTCTTTCTCTCTCTCTCTTTTTGTCTACTTTTTCCCATTGTGCTAAGGTTTGCCCATATGTTTCCTTGATAATCCCTGATTTGTTTTCCACACAAGAAAGAGGTCAGTCCAATTAGGCCTGACAAACAAGGCTCTCTCTCTCTCTGCCTCTCTTACACACACACACACACACACACACACACACACACACACACACCCCCTCTGACTCTCTTTCTCTCTCACCAGACAGGCCCTGCAGTGCAGACACACAGAGGCATGCACACAAATGTCATATTAAATTATGAAATACAGAAGAGATAAGAGAGAGAGGGAGTGAGAGGGTGAACCTCCCAGCTGGACACATGGCCAGAAGGGAGTCAAAATGCAAATCACGGCTTTAGCTTATACTGTACCTTTGAAAGTCCTTGTATGTAATGACACTTTACATAATACTAATAAACTGCACATACTTCCGTACACGACTAAAAAGACTTGGCAGAGTCGCAGCACAGGGAATAAAAATTTGTTTTGTTGAGTCATATTTGAATTTTTCCATTTACATTATGCTGAACTGGATCAGATGTTTTTTTCTGGATTACAAAATGGTGAAAGATAGGTCAGTAAAAGTGCTCCTGGACACCAAAAACAAACATTTCTCAAAAGCCTTCATTACTTTATTCCTGCCCCAAAATGATGTTAAACTGACTGCTTAGTAATGAAGAAGATATTGTGTTGAACAACAGCACCTGAGTAGAAAGAATTACCAACTTTTATTACTGTTTGTACAATGTTTTTAAACATTGTGATCAAATAAAATTATTGGTTAATTATAACCTAGTTGACATACATTAGAAAATGTAACCATCTTAACCTGTGTATCCTGTATGAGGAAAAAATAATTGTGTCCAAAATTTCCAAACAATTTACTTTATATAATACAACATCAAGATTCTACATGGCCTCTTAAATCCATTGGCCTGGATTCAGCAATAATGTATGTCTACCACCCAACTGTCCATGCCCCATGAAGCTTTTCGCAAACTGTGGGTGGAACTTTAATTACAACGTAAACAATCATTTGCTGCAGTGTCGCAACTCATTCAGTCATTTCTTAATTTATTTGTAGCAAGATGTGGAAACACGCACTGACAACATCAGCATACCCGTCCCTTCTTTAATAGAGGAATGGAAGAATGATTTAAAAAGTAAAGCAGTTTTAGCTTCTTTGTTGATTCAATTGCTTGTGACAGTAAGGCAATAAACAATTTGAAAAGCTCAGAGGCTTACCATTAGCTTCACAGTAATAAAGTCAGTCGTGGGCTATTCAAGGATGTGAGAAATGATTTTGTGTACTTAAAAGCTGATTTATAGCCAAGTCAAAGCCTGAATGTGTCACACCAAAATTTTCTTTATGTCAAAGTCAGGTGTCATACAGATGGCAGGGTGCTCATGTATGACAGGTCCAGGGCACTCATGTACTGTAGTCACACAACTGCAATACTGTTGAAGGTCAGTAAATTAAGTAAAAAAATATGAGGACTCATCCCTCCTGAGGAGTTGGTGTCTCTTCTTTAGAGGCTTCTCATAACCGAGCAAGAGCAGTACGCTCAAATTTTAAGTTTGTGTATACAGCACTGTTATTTAAGCCACAAATTAAGCTTTGTCCAGTTCTACTGTAAGTACAACCATTACCAGCACATGTTGTTCCTGAACGTTTTAATGTCATTTTAACATATTCCCACCTGAAAAACAAACCCCAAATAAACAAAACATAATGGCGTTAGCACAAGTCGGTAATTTCCAGAGGAAGTTATACCCATAATCGTTTTTACAGCAGCACACCCAGGAAACAGTTGGATAGTGCTTGTGAATACTCAATAAGTGCTAATTAATGTTCCTTAACAGCAGCTCTGTCCATATTGTCAACTGAAAGGCAAATGGCAGCTTAATATTAATGTAATTTTTCTAATTAGTTATTGTTTATATAGTGATAAGTCATTAACTAGTAATAAACAGACTGAAAATGTGCTGTAAAATGACAAAAAGAAACAAATGAAAGTTAAACAGACCAAATAATTATTGATATGAGCTTTCTGTTTTAAGTTTATTTAACAGTTATAGAAGTAAATTATCAGAATTTTATTTTCTTATTCCTTTCTTTCATTTACTGAAATAATTAATTTGAAAGTTCCTTATTCAAGTCCTTATTACATTAAAAAAAATAGATCTTTCTTCAAAGAAGACTAAAAGAAGAGTTGAAAGCCAAGTTTCTAGCTAAACACTGACTTGTGAAATAACTTGCACTTTTTTACCTTTTTAATGACCTCTTACTATTAAAAATGGATAGTCATTAAAAAAGAGTACACTGAACACTCTCAGTTCCTACTGTTTGTTAGTTTATGGAGAGATTTAATGAAACAGCAAATGTAACCCTGAGGACCAGTTATATTTCCTGTATATTTCAGGAAGTTATGTGAACATATTGTTTCCTGACTCAACATTATTAAGAGTATGACAAATCTGGTTCTTAAACAACAGCTTGTGAAAAAAAGCTGAACAATTTAAATATAATTGTTAGATTAAAAATGCGATAGTTTTTAATAGTCTGAAACTGAAAGTGTTAAAAAATTATTTTTATTTGAGATGTCAATGAAATATCAAAAAGCACTGCTGTGTAGTGGAGAGTTCTGGGGTTCACAATTTATCATTGAGCTTGGATTACTTTCTTCATAGAGTCATGCATATTTTCATCATATCCACTGCCATGTTCGCTTCTGGTTCTGTAATTTTCTCCCACCTTCTTGTTTCAAGCTTAATGTTGAGTCAGGAAACAATATGTTCACATATTTTCCCAAAAATGAGACTGTGGGTGGATTTCCCACTATGTGATAACGAGTGTGTGGCCGTGTGCCCTGTGTTGCACTGGTGTCTTATACAAGAAAAAACAAGCCATTATAGATATTAATTGTATTTTCACTTAAAATATCATAAGAACTATCACCTGTTAACTATTAGAACAATTTCCAAATTATTTCCATTAGATGGTGAGTTGGTGTACATTATTACCTCACTATTATTAAACCAAAGAAACCCTTGTAGAAGCTTTACTTATTCTGGATGCTTAATTGTGTCCTAATGGTCCGCATTGATGTCCAGTAAATATTATTATTTTAATCTAGTTTCAAACATTTTCATAGATGTTCTTAATGATATCCACTAGACATAACATGCAACAAATTATTAGCAGACACCAGCAGGGACCATTACAGTTTAAATTTAATCCAATAAAATTCCCAAGATAGAGCAACTATAAATCAAGATAAACCTTCTGCTGAAGTTGAAGAATTAATAAGAATCTTATGCTTTCCACAAAATGATGCACATTTTTAAATCTGAGCTAAAAATACGTTGAGGTCTAGATTGCAGTAAACAGAAATCACAATTGTCTATTGTCAGGTGCATATGTAATTAAAAATTAATTGAAGCAGCGCTTTGGCAAACATCTCTAGATTCCTTTAAGCTTAAATACAATCATTAGTATAATCCACCCTGTAGAACACATGCAGGTGCTTCTTTTCTCAGAAGAAAAAAGCTGTTTATTTTTGGTTAAAGCATTAATGGTGTAAAGAGATTTTTACATCATAATCAGAATTATAATAATACCTCTCACACATTTACACAGCGTGCTGCCCAAGCAAACAAGTAGATTAATATGTGTGAACCATTAAATGAGCTCCTATCATATCACTCATCTAATAAAAAATAAAACAGTAGTGTGTCCGTAGTGGGCCTTGATTTCTATTTAATATGTTTGTTAGTGTTGTATTTAAGTACCGTTACATACATTTAATTTAGTGCAATTTTTGTTAAAATATGATTCATATCTTCTTTCAATTTTATGCTAGATAAAGATAAACTAGTATAAATATATTTTTTTTATTTTCAATAAATGAAAATATTCATAATTTTTTAATCAATTAAAGTTCATTAAATATATTAATTCATGTAACTGATATGAAACAGAACAAAAACAGGGAACTAGAATGAATTGTTCTTCCGAGTTAACAAAAAATGTAAAAATCAACTAGGCATTAAATTATAAAAAAATGTATTTGTCTGTTACCCTTGAATACCATGAAACACTTTGTAAGTACATTTAAAAAAATAATTGGAAACCTTATAGGAATTTTTAACAGTGTCTATACATTTCATAGCAAAATGTTTTCTCTTGTTGGGTTTGGGCAAAAATGAGTTTGCCTTAAAAAAATAGAAAGAAAATAATGCCTTCTTGACCTTCATCCATGCAGGCACTCTCTTGTGTGGCGTAGGGTACGGTTTACACCATCAATCCAGATCACTACAGGCATTCATGGCCCTAATCTATTTGGCTCCCTAGGCTAAATTTTCCATTGACAACCCCCAACCTTCCTGCTGCACAACATAACCACCCCACACCCCCTTCTCCACCACACCTCTATACCTGACTTTATACTTAATACAAAAATACTTTTTTTTGTGGCAGATCTGCATTATTAAGGCGGTTGTTTTCCTAAAACACTGTGCTTGTGGTAAAATATGTGTGAGCATGATACATTTCCAAATTCATACTAAAACATCCTATTATGTGATACAATATTTTGCTTTACCAAACCTCTGGAGGGCTTTGAACATTTGTGAAGCTCTTTTACTTAATTTTTTGTATTATTGAAACAAAAGCAGATGTCAGTTTAGACTGGCTTGTGTGAACAGCCATAACATTTTCTGCTTCGATTTAAGCCTGTAAATCTCAGGGATTTGGAGCTGCAGAGACAATAATAGAAAATGCCATATGTTTCTATTTAAATGATGCATGGTATGGAAATCTGCTGAATACAAATAATATATACAAGCATGATATAAATATTGTAATGAAAATAAAACCTGTCAATTGTAATATTAATTATATTGCACTAATCACAATGCTAAAATGAATAGACTTGCAGAATATCAGTTTTTAAATATGTTCATTGTTTTCTAGTTGCACATGTTGCATATATCAGTGTCTGTCAGCAATGTTAGTGGAAAGGTATGAGATTCTGCTACAGTGTCAGTGGGAGGCCTTTGTCTTTGCTGCAACATTGTAATGATAGATGAATATCAAATTGGTGCTGTTCCACCTCTTGCAGAGATGATCTTGATTGTGAGAGTGACAGATCATGCAACACACTCACACACACACATACACACACACACACACACACACACACACACACACACACACACACACACACACACACACACACACACAGGCACACATGCACACATACACACACACTGACCCTGACAGAGCATGCATTTGAAATTTATGTAGGGATTGTTGTGAATCTATTTATGTTGACTCGTTTAAGTTTTGCTGTCTTTGTCGCTGAAAAGCGGGGAGTAAATTAATACTAATAACTAATAATAATAATACTATAAACTACTAATTAATACAAAAGTCTGGCACATAAGCACATTTGACATACATTTATATACACACAAATATACAGATCTTTTCATATTAAACATTTAAGTTCAGGAACTGCACATAAATTTGATTAGTTGGTATGAATGACTGTGTGCTCTGGATGTTCTGGATGAGACACCTCGAGCCTCTCTTGCTCTCCGCTCTTAAATGAACTCTGACAGGGTCACCCAAGATCATCAGCACAAAACACACACATCAGCAACAGAATGCTGCTGTCATCAAATACAACACAAGACAAATGAATAAACAAATCAATGGTATGCAGTTAGAGTAAACAAGGTCACACTTTCCGTGCAGGCAACAGACTTCAGAGGACTGTGGTTGGAAAATCATGTTCTCTAATTTACATGGATGTATTGAATTGTCCAGTTTTTGATTATTTACTGTGGGTTAATATCTTTGATATTTTATAACAGTATAGTAACATATAGAAACAGTAACATTGCATATTAATGTAAAATATATTATGGTGCTGATAAACATCTGGACAAGACATCAGATACAAATGACCCTTTTTGGGAAAGTATGAAAGTATGCACTCTGTAAGTGTTGTAATTAGTGTACTGTGAGTTCAATCTGTGTAATTGACTTACTTCACATTTATTATCCCATCTACAATATACAGAAGAACAGAATAGTTCCGCCTGTGTAAGAGCTGTTTAAGTTCCTCTATCTTAAGTGAAGTTGATAGGGGATAATATACGAGAGAGAGAGAGAGAGAGAGAGAGAGAGAGAGAGAGAGAGAGGAGTATCTTACAAAGTGAGTACACCCTAAGTGAACATGTGACAACTGTGTTCAAAGTGTCAATGTTTTGTGTGAGCACCATTGTTATATAGCACTGCCTTAATCCTCCTGGGCAGAAAATTCACCAGAGCTGCACACGTTGTTGCTCAGATCCTCTTCCACTCCTTTAAAATGACATCACAAAACTACTGAATGTTGGAAAACTGCCGTTTGGCCCAGTTTCTAAAGGTAGCACATCATGTTTTGCTATAGAATGTCAGGGTACATGTTGGAATCCATGTTCCAATGAAACGCACCTCCTCAGTACCAGCAGCACTCATGCAGCCCCAGACCATTATACTACCACCATCATGCTTGACTGTAGGCAAGGCACAATTTTCTTGGTACTCCTCACCATGGCATCACCACACATGCTGGAAACCATCTAAACCATACTTGTGTTCTTCTTAGTCTCATCAGACCACAGGACATGGTTAATGTATGTAGTGGAGCATGTTTTTAAAGCTGGCGATAAATTTACAGATTTAGTTTGTTCAAGAGGCTTAGACATGAATACCACATTGTGATACTGTGCAAGATTTAATTGAATGGGTTTCATTTAACAAATATTTTCCCATAATCTACTCTACATGGCCACTGCGAAAGGACTTTTTGAATGCACTGTATTTGGATTTTTGATGTAATATGTAAATTAAATGCACTAAACAGGTTTAGTTTCCACAATATTCCACCAATATTTTTTTATGCAATTTCAGCAATAAAAATTAAACATTTTCTAAAAAGGAAGCAAATTACTTGTTCATTTTAAGAGACCTGTCTTATTTTCTCACTCTTATTTAGTATTGCTCTTTAATAAAGTGCTACTTATCTATTTATTTGATTAATTGATAGAATAATTGTTAGAATACTTGATTACTAAAATAATCAATAGCAGCAGCCCTACTGACTAGTGGACTTTCCGCTTCTGCAACCTCTAAGGCAATGCTGCAACAATCATGCGCCTGTTTTTTGAAGCCAGCTTCTGAATCTGACACACAGCATGAGGTTCTTAACTTCTTTGATTGATTTTTGCGAGGCCTTGTTCCAAGAACCTGTCTTGGAAAACCTCTGTATGACCCACCCTGGGCACTGTACTGTAACTCAGTTTCAGGGTGTTACTGATCTTATAGCCTAGTCCATCTTTGTGTAGAGCAACAATTCTAATTTTCAAATCCTTAGAGCTCTTTGCTATTAGGTGCCATGTTTAACATCCACTGGTCAGAATGAGAGAATTGTACTCAAAGCACCAAATTTTTACTTTCAGAGGACAGTAAATCTGTACTGCTATACAAGTTGCACATTGACTACTCTAAAATATATCTCAAATATAAAGTTTTATTTCTATAGCATTGTGTTTTTTTCTTTGAAAAAATATATTTAAATGGTTGCTGAAATGTCAGGGGTGAACATTTATAGACAATATAATAGTATTATACTATCTATAGTATAATACTATACCAGATAAAATACTGTACTGTATATATTTATTTATGTATTTTTGTCAGAAAATCAGATGAGTTTTAACATGGAAAATTGGCCTTTGGCTCTACTTTCTGAATCATCATAAATATTTACAGTAATACAGAATTACCAGCTAAGCAGTATTGCCACATGCATTCCTCAATAACACAAGCTGTATCCTTTTATCTAACTCTAAAACACATTTCACATTGCGAAACAGGAAAAATCAAAATTTTATTAGTGGATTTTATCTATCTATCTATCTATCTATCTATCTATCTATCTATCTATCTATCTATCTATCTATCTATCTATCTATCTATCTATCTATCTGTCTGTCTGTCTGTCTGTCTGTCTGTCTGTCTGTCTGTCTGTCTGTCTGTCTGTTCGTCCATCCGTCCGCCAATTATGCATCCATCTGTCTCTTAGCATGTGAGGGACAAGGTAGGAAAGCAGTTGTGGTCGTATTAGTTCCAACTAAAAGATTACTTTATGTTTAATATAGTATCGGTTTCCATCCTAAGACGAACTGAAAGTTGTGGTGCAATTTTTCTCACATCCTCAAAATGTTCTCTTACTTTGAGTTTATTATTAATCTATATGTCTATGGTATAATGTCATAATGTTATGCCTGTTCAGTCTCTCTCTCTCTCTCTCTCTCTCTCTCTCTCTCTCTCTCTCTCTCTCTCTCTCTCTCTCTCTCTCTCTCTCTCTCTCTCTCTCTCTCTCTATATATATATATATATATATATATATATATATATATATATATATATATATATATATCAAACAGGCATAACATTATGACATTATAACAGTATTACCAGTGAAGTAAATAAAACTCATTATCTCTTCATTATGGCACCTGTTAGTGGGTGGGATGTATTAAGCAGCAAGTAAAAATTATGTTCATGTGGGAAAAGGGCAGGGAAAATGGGCAAATGTAAGGATTTAGGCCGGTTTTACATGAGCCAAATTGTGATGGTTAGACGACTGGGTCAGAGCATCACCAAAACTGCAGCTCTTGTGGGTTGTTCTCAGTCTGCAGTGGTCAGTTTCTATCAAAAGTGGTCCAGAGAAGGAACAGTGGTAAACCACTGACAGTGTCATGGTTGACCAAGGTGGCTCCGATCCAACAGACGAGCTGATGTAGCTCAAACTACTTCAGAAGTTAATGCTGTTACAGCTTTTCTCAGCCGCTTTGCAGAGTTTCTCAGATCAGAAATGAAATTCTCAAAACTACTTGTTCAAATTACACATCATTTAGTCATTTGTGCTCATCATAAGAACATTTCTCGTTGCTTTGATCAAATTGTGAATGCTTTTGTACATCATCTAATCAATTGTGTACAAGTGTCTGCTTTTTCCTACATTATCAGTTGTTTGTGTCATGTTGATAAAAATGTATTATACTAGTTTCACCTAAATGGTTTTAACCACCAAAACATTTAGGCATCAGTTCATTCAAGTCAATGAACGCAAAATGGTTAAGCCATTTGTCAAAATTTGTCAAGCTCTTCTTCTTCACAGTTCTATTAAGATTTTTTGGTAAATCTGTCTTGAATTGATGAAAAAAAGGATGCATGCTGGAAGGGTAAGGAGGCAAAATAGAGGAAGAAGAGGCCAGAGACATAGACACATTTCAGATGAAATTAGAGCCACTATTGTGGACCATGTTGTCAATCATGGCCTCACAATGGCTAAGGCGGGTCGGAGGGTACAGCTGAATATTGGAAGATCAATAATTCAAACATTTTGTAGAGAGAACAGGTGTCCACCAGTGTGGACTGTGCTGTTATAGTGTGTATATACATTCTCTAACACAAGTAGGAACAGAAGTATACAAGTATAAATGTATTGCATTAGTGCATTTTTTCCCACACAGGACTGCAGGATTACCTCATAGGAGTGGTAGAGGACCCCTTTTCACACCCCAAAAAGAGGAGTGTATTTGCACCATGGTCTGAGCAAACAATGCCTTTAGGTTAAGGGAAATACAAAAGACTGTTGTAGAAAATAATAATGTCTTTAAAAACATCCAGTCTGTTAGCATCTCAACTAAGATACACCACATGAGCATGAAACAGCTGTACCGTGTATCATTTGAAAGGAATGTTGACTTGAGCTATGATACCAGTATGTGCAGGTAAAACATTGAGCATACAGTAACTAATTTACATAAATTTCTTATAGTGACATATATTCTACAGCATTTTTTTTTGCACTATGACACTTTAACTCTGAACTGTCACTTTAAATTGGGACTTGTACAGCACAGTGCCACTTTATACCACACCATACTGCACATGGACACTTTAATGACAATCATCAAATGACTTTAATTTGGACTGTCAATATCTACCATACACACACACACACACACACACACACACACACACACACACACACATATATATATATATATATATATATATATATATATATATATATATATATATATATATATATATATATATATATATATATATATATATATATATATATATATATATATATATATATATATATATATATATATATATATATATATATATATATATATATATATATATATATATATACCTACCTATATTTTACATATATATTTTCATATATTTTATATAGTTTATACTTTTTACAGTTTTTTTTCAGTTGCTTTGGAGCATTTCTCGAATTTCTCGAATCATCCTTAGTACTCAAAATCCTTAGTACTTTTCTCAAAAGTAGGTATTTGTGTCAATGAACATATCATTGGCATCAAAATAACAAGTCCTTTTATCATTGTTTATGAACAAGATAGCCAAAATGTTTAGTCATTTTTTCAATATGACAATGCTTTATTTTAGTATTTCCTGATGTAAACTATGTTTTCGATTGGGGATTTGAAGTGGAAGTATTGAAAATGCACGAGGCTGAATTGGCAACTATGAATGAACAAATTTACACATTACTGTGTGTGGGATATTGATTGTAAGTGACTGGACAGGATTCACACTTTTTATTGTTCTTTACTAGTGGACTGACTAAAAAAATACAATATAATGTGATTGTGAGAAAATAAAAAGACACAAATTAAAATTCCAAAAGGTACACTTCTTAGGCAGAACTGCGCATGCTTCACTATACAGTGTAATCTGTCTCTACCCCCTGACATCCCAGTCTGTTGGGCCACAGATTTTAATCCACATCACAACAGATATCATTCCTTGCAATACCATTGTGAGGCCATGATTGACAACATGGTCCACAATAGTGGCTCTAATTTCATCTGAAATGTGTCTATGTCTCTGGCCTCTTCTTCCTCTTCCTCTATTTTGCCTCTTTACCCTTCCAGCATGCATCCTTATTTTTGGCTCTCGACCATGTTCGTTTATTAGTTGTTCATCCATTTTCAACAATTGTAAATCTGTGTTTTGCTCTTTTTATATACACTCGCCAATTACAGTAAAGGTTCACGAGATTCAGCCTTGACCTATTTTAGAGAACTATTTGATTAATGGTTGATCTGAAAATGAACACGCCACTTCATTAATGCCATTAAAGGTTCAATTCAAGACACATTTACCAAAAAAAATTTTAATAGAACTGTGAAGAAGAAGAGCTTGACAAATTTTGACAACTGGTTTAACCATTTTGCATTTAATGACTTATGCAATGAACTGGTGCCTAAATGTTTTGGGGGTTAGAACCATTTAGGTGAAACTAGTATAATACATTTTGATCAACATGACATAAACAACTGATAATGTAGGAAAAAGCAGACACTTGTACACAATCGATTAAATGATATACAAAAGCATTCGCAATTCGATCAAAGCAACGAGAAATGTCCTTATTTTGAGCACAAATGACTAAATGATGTGGAGGTTGGACAAGTAGTTTCGAGAATTTTTATATCTGATCTGAGAAATGCTCTAAAGCGACTGAGAAAAACTGTATTTATCTGCCTTCTTTTGTTTTTATTTTTATCCTTAATTCCATTCCTTTTTATGCTTGAATGCCGGACAGACATAAAAATTATTTCACGGCATGTTGTACTCTGTATGTGTAAGTGACAAATAAAATTTCATTTGATTTGATTTGATTTGATATGTGACCTATGTACATTGGCTACAGCTGTAGGAAAAAAACATGCAATATGTGAACATATAACTGTATCTTGTGAAATGAAAATACATAACTAATTGGTTGACTTCTGGGTTGTAAAGTATAATGGAATTGGAGTCAAGTGAACCACCTTACAACTTGACCCTGCTGGGTGCAATGGATGCAGCATATGAGGACATCACAGCGAAAGCATGCAGAGGCTGGATAAGACATTTCAGAAGATCTTTTCTACGCTGTATTGCAAGGAATATTATCTGTTGTAATGTGGATGAAAACTGTGGCCCGACAGACTGGGACGTCAGAGAGTATAGACAGATTGCACTGTATATGTGCAGTTCTGTGTAGAAAGTGTTTCCTATGTATACCTTTTGGAATTTTAATGTGTGTCTTTTTTATTCTATCACAATGACATTATATTGTAATTTTTTTGTCAGTCCACTAGTAAAGAACAATAAAAAAGTGTGAATCCAGTCCGGTCTCTTACAATCAATATCCCACATACAGTAATGTGTAAATTTGTGCTGTCGAAATTCATAGTTGCCAATTCAGCCTCATGCATTTTCATTATTTGTAATCCAAAACATAGTTTACATCAGGAAATACCAAAATAAAGCATTGTCACAAATACGTACTTTTGAGAGAAGTACTAAGGATTTTGAGCAAAAAACAGGCTTTTGCAAGAAATCCAATGTATTGTGCTGTTTGTACTCATTGTTTTGAGAATGCACTTACTGATTTGCAAATCTTAAAGATGATTCGAGAAAAGCTCGAAAGCAACTGAGAAAAACTGTAATGCTCAATGGGTCAGGCAGCAAAAGGGGAACCAACAGAATATTAGGCAATAATGTTATGTCTGATCAGTGGCCAAAACGTTCTGGCTGGTTGGTATATATTATAACTTTCATGGAAGAGGTTTGGGTCACCTAGTTCTTAGGTCATGTAAAATGCTACGGCATCCAAAGACATACAATTGCTTTCATTGTGGTAAATAATTAATAAAACTTAAAGTGGGAGATTTGTCATTTTCAGACTAAAACTAGAACATTATAAAACAAGTGTGTTTTAAATTCTAATTTTCGGACAACAAACTTCCAAGTGTCTGCAACTATTGAATCCGGATATTCCATTGTCATGCTAAACTCCAATACTGTTACTTTTCAGAAAATAAAAGAAGGTTGTTTTCTACTCTTTTTCACTCTGGTCTATAATATACAGTAGCTTGAAGAGTAATCATGAATGTTAAAGGTGCACTTATAAAATCTCAATAAAACTACCCTTAAAGGGGGTATACGAGAGCTTTGTGTCATATGCAGAGATGGCAAACGTACACACATCCTTCACTCAAGTAGAAGTAAATATACTAATGTTTTAAAAGACCATTATTACTATCTGTTTTAGTGTCACTTTGGTAACTGGATCTAACATAATATAAATACGAAATAATAAAAAATGTTCTTAAATAGTGAATGTATCCAGGCTGAACATTCACCATATAGAACACAAGCAGAGAAAAGATGATGATGATCAGGTGATCTTGCATGTCTCTGCTCTCATGTTTACATCACTCATGGTTACATGACTTCCTCTGTCACATCCACGTTTGCCCCAGACTTCTTGTTGCCTTCTGCCTTGTTCATTGGTGTGTGTGTGAGAGCAAGCAATAGGATGATTGGCTGAAAACGGTGCACAGTGAGAAGAAATTATTATTGATCATGTTACCAAATAGATTACAACTAAAGTAACAGGCCTGTTTTGAAAATGTGAAAAGGAGAAAGTACAGATATTTGTGTATGAAAATGTAATAAGTAAAGGTTATAGCCTTTGATAAAACAAAGAAAAATTATTACCAGATTTTCTTTTCAGTATAGAATAAAATTATGGGCATAAGGATAGAGAACAGTATTGTGCTATTGTAAAAGGGATGTTGTGGTTCCTCTTTCTAAGATCATTCTTTTTATTCTGTTATGTGTGTCCATGGTCAAATGACATGTAATCTGCAAAATCAGCAAATGAGAACTGTTTATATCTGCAGTTTTGTCTTGCAGTTACTATTTTCATGCATTGCATGTTGTAGTAAAGATGGAGACACCT